>NW_018164714.1:1036144-1044584 GCF_001263595.1 Phalaenopsis equestris | reverse complement strand
ATATATAATTCATTGTGTTAATATTAAGTAGGGTTGTAAATGAGCCGAGCTTGAGCGAGGTCTGGCTTGGCTCGTGTTCGACTCATTCGAAACTGCTCGTGTTCGAAATTGGCTCGTGAACAGTGTGTTGGTGCCCTGTTTGATTTAAATATTTGCATTCGTGTTCAGCTCGTGTTCGGCTCAAAATTGGCTCGTTAATATTAAATTGAAAAAAAAGATGTAAATTGTTAAATTCCAACATGGACCAAATGTATGAAAAAAAAAAATATAACCACATTACCACACGAGCTATTAGAATTTAAACTTAGATATAAATATATATAATGTATTATCATATAAATAATATATGTAATATATTATTATATAAATAATTATATATATTTTTAATTTTGAGCTAAATCGAGCCAAACATGAGCGAACAAAGAGTTGTTCATGTTCGTCTCTTTTATTATTCGAGCTTTAAAAATTTGTTCGTGAGCTAAAATGAGCCGAACACAAGCGAACAAAGTGTTGTTTGTGTTCGACTCGTTTATAATTCGAGCTTTAAAAATTTGTTTGTTTTCAGCTTGTTTACTTAACGAATGAGCCGAACACAAGTTGTTCGCGAACAATAAACTTTTTTTACAGCTCTATTATTAAGTATATTTAAAATTAGGAAGTTATTGAAGAAAGAGGGATTTAGTTTCTAGATCGAGGAGTGAATCACTTTGAAGGATAATGTATATGTTAATTAAAGCTAAAATTTGATTTGTTTAATTTTAATTAATATTTACTGAAATATTATTTTATAACAACAATTAAAGTTGAAGAACTTTTGAATCTCTAAGATTGCAGATATGGAGTTAGTGAGAGAAGCAAAAAAAGGTTAAGATGAGTAATAATATTTCTAAATTTCAATAATTTTTATTATTTTTAAATGCATGTTTGATTTTGTTCATATTCTATACTATATTCTAGTGAGATTAGATTATAACAAATTCTTTATATTGTTAGATATGAAAATTATTCATGTTAAACATTTACATTATATTTTTTTAGATTGAAGTTTTATGAATACACAATATATTGATTCTAATATAGATGCATATATCAATTTATTGCATGACTTATAAATTTGATAAGATTACATTGATTCATTAGTAAATAGAGGTTAAATATTTCATAAGGAAAAAAATATATGATATGAAAAATGAAGTGATGTATATATGAATGCTTGTATGTGTATGTTAAGAGAATGTGTTCACCCTCTTATGACACAAACAGGGGGCACCAGAGTACCTACGTGTGTAGATATTATCACCTTAGATAATTGTGATATTTAGATCGCTAATGAATATGCTGATGAGAGAATATTAACCAAGAGCGAGTAGACACCTTTTCACCTCAAACAATCGTGTAAATTATATCACGAACCACTATGTCGACGAGATAATATTAGTCAGGGGTGTGTTAGGATTTGTTTTGACAGTATTTTTAAGAGATGTGAATGTTAATAACATGAACTAAAAGTAAAATTGCACGGTTAAAGTTAATGCATATTGGAGTTTAAGTTATTTCAATTGAATAAATGTGATGAACATATATATGAGATTATTATAAGATCTTCTTTTGTGAAACATGGAAGTCCAAAATACATTTTGTTTTATTTTTTTTGAATTACTGTAGTTTAAAAGTGTGATTGCTCTACTGGGTTATTTTAGAAAACTCATTATGTTGTCTCAGTGTTTTTTTATTCAAATTTTAAGCTTTTGAATAAAATAAATCTTATGGGAGCTAATATGTACAGAAAGTAGACCAACAATTAGAAAGCTAAAATCTTTAATTATTGTTTAATTTGTTTTCTTTAGTGGCTCTTTCCGATGAATATTTGAATATTAATATATTAGTGATAGAAATAAATTATTTAAATTGCTTTATTTAGTGACACTTTCCAATGAATATTTGAATATTAATATGTTAGTGATAGAAATAAAATAATAGAAAATTTAATTCCACGGTGTGACTGCTTGTCACCTCCTTCGTTAATTTTAAGTCCCAGGCGGGTCATACCACGCCCTTAGTTGAGTAGTGTTTTAAATTAGTTGTATTTTTCCCTTTTGTGTTTGGGTTGTAACTGTTTATTGATTTTGTAGTAATCATATTTACTTTTTTACCGTGATTTGGGTTACTCCGGTATCAAGGCGACCACGCAGTAGTGTGGACTATGAGAAAAATGTCTAAAGAACACTTAGATTTGGAGGCTTAAATGCTGATTAGATCCAAATTTGAAACACTTCATCCTTACAATGTGGACCAACAATGGACTAGGTGATGGAGGTAGTGGTATGCATCGCATTGTTTAGTAGGTGTGAATGGAGTAAATTATAATCATCTAAAATAGTTTAGGTTTCCTGATAGTGGCAAGTGAATTGGAGTTGGAATCATTATAAGAAGCCGTTGTAAAAGATTAATTTTGGGATATGGTATTTGAACACAGTTTGTAGAAATTTTATCTCATTCTAATCAACTTTCTCAAAATTTAGGAACATCTTAACTTTACACTTAATAGTAAATTATAATGTTGATTGCCCATCATTTTCTTATGGTTCCAATCCATCATTTGTAAGAGTTACCATCATAAGGCTTCTCCTAAGAGTATTCATCATAATGTAATAGAAGTTTCATCATAAACATCATCATAAAGATCATCATCACGAGTAGGAATAACAGAAACTTTTTGAATTTTATCTTGAACTTAAAAAGACTTTTAAACTTGTGAGGTGAAATGAATCTATGAAACTCGTGTACTGATTGCATTGGATTGGTGGAAAATGTCTTTGTTGTTGCGGAAACCTTTTAATATCTTCAATGATGAAGAGGGAGACCATTATTGTCATAATTATAATAAAATTATCTTTGTTCTAGAATGATAATGATCCCTATAATTAGAGGCAACATTTTAATGGCATAATCAAAAAATCCTAAAAAGGAGGGTAGGAATTATAATCAAAATCATGTTTATTTGGGAAAAGATATTAAAAGTGGTGATGGATTGTTTTATTGTCGAAAGAAGGATTATCTAAATAAAAGACATGCTTGCCCTGAAGATAATTATTTGTTTACTTTATGGTGTGCCTATAATAACAAGAATGATATCCAAAGCACAAACTTCCTTAGATGATAGGTAGAATTAACCTTCATGATATGTTACGCTCTTTGTCTTCAATAGAGTGCTTTTGTAAACTTAAGACGATGGTGGTGAAGAAACCTACAATAGAGTGCCTTTGTAAACTTAAGACGATGGTGGTGAAGAAACCTATTAGAGCTTTTTTTAGCTATATCACACCTGAGTCAACCCCTCAAGCCATCTTGAAATGTAATAGAGGGGACGTTTTAGTCAAACACATTTTTACTAAGACTAATCCTGATGTGTACTTATCATAATCATGCGAGTAGAGAATTGGTCTTATTAAATCATAACATGCAAATCTTTACATTTCAGATCTTCTAATAATCATTGATATTACTCATAATTTGGGAAGTTTGCATAAATAATCTTCAAATAAAATATAGAACTTGTAAAAATACCTAATTTTAAAATCATACATATCCTAGAAGTTTTCTACAATCATCCAAAAATTTACATTTAAAAGCTATACAAAAGGCAAGTCACTTAGTTAATGGTTTATTTGCTACTTACAACTTGAAAAGCAATACAGTGGTATTTGGAAAGCTAGACACCAGTGAGATAAATAAGGCTAAAATATGATTCAACATATAAAAAATAGTAACATGCATGTCAGTTGGTGATTGGCATGAATAGTAGAAATAAATAAACATGCTTTAATACTTACAAGTACTGAAAACATAATCATTAATACTGTTTGGAATAGTGATCATGAATAATAGAAATTATTCTTCATTTACTATGCTATTTAATATCATGTTTTTATTTTTATTTTCATTCTTATTCTCAATTTAATACTTGCAAGAGGCATGTTCATCACATTATTTATATTGAAGGGATGCTTGTGCTGTGATCGATAATAGATGTTTAAGCATGTTGTTCTTCAGATATATTCGTCTTTGATTTGCTTGAATTTTTTTTTCTTCAAAGGCTAATGTTTGCTTGTAAATATCATGCTTGTGATTGATTTATTCTAACTGAATAAGCTCATTCGGCTAATGTTTGGCTGGAACTATAAGAAATTTTAAAATGTTAAAAATTCCTTTTAAAATCTAGAATGCAAGATTGATTGTGATTTCCTACCACCCAATTCCTATGCAATAACATATCAACCACCCACGTGTGTGTGTGTGTGATTTTGGTATGAACAGTTAATAAACCCAACACGATTAAGTAAAGCCTATTTAAAAAAAACTCGTTATTCAAGCTAGGCATACTACCTTAAGATGCCAGTTGAATATGAGCTGTTCTGGAGAAATAAACTTTTTTCAATCCTAATGAACAATGCTATGCATGCATCATTGAGAAAGTTGATGCATCTGGATGTGGCACGAGCAATGAGCTTGGATTATGGATGATGAGCTTGATGGAATGTGTGCCTTTGTAGGATTATATGAACACAATTTAGCGTGGAAGAAATGTAAGACCTAATGGTGGACTATTCACATTCGATTTAACTTGAGGATGTTGTGTGTATGATTCATTGTGAGTGTTGCTAGTTCATTGAGAGAATGAGCGAGAGATACAATGTCATAGGAGGCAATACAATGACTTGGGAGTAGATGAAGCACATGCATGCTTGAGCAAATAATGATTGTGAACCTTGTGACTAAAGACTGATTTGTTGCAGGTGAATGTAGGCTCAGATCAAGAGGCCATATGATGGTCAGTTGTTGGCTGAATAAGTTATGAAATCTAATTTGAGATCAAAATAACTAGATTTTAGCTTTAATACTGAAATGTATAGAAATTAAAGTAGAACTATACATACACTGCTTGGATCACAAGTGTGGAATAACCAATTGGCCTCAAAATTTATTTCATTCATTAATAAAAAAATATGCAATTACAATTTTTAGATCCCTTTTTCGTAGAAATATGATTAAAATAATATGGCTAAAAAATTTAAAAATGGCAATCGACGCTGTAGCCCATACTAGAAATTGCTAGCCTTCCCAAAAAAATCTAATGTATATTTAATCATGTTTAAAATCAATCTGAAAGTTAATATTATCCAAATGAAGATACTAGAGTTTAATAAAATTAATCAAATTAAAATAAAATAAATTTGACAAAAAATTAATGTGTGCTTTAGAAGTCTTGAAACTAGTTTTGCTTAGCTCTTATATAACTTTGTTTGACTACTTTTGGTTGATCTATGAAAACTTCACTTTTGCAAGATAATTTGGTTGAATGATCTCAAATTAATTTGTGGTCCTTTTGAGCACTAGAAAGTGAGAAATAGTGGTGTGGAGGAAGAATACGGCTGCAATGCGAGCAAGTTGTTTTTGGTTATATCATGGCTGTGCAACAAATTTGGATGCAAGAGATGAAAGGGAATGAATCATGAGAGGTTGCAGTTAGTAGATAGACTCGATTCACATGAGGTTTCACATAATGCTTGCAATTTAGGAAAGGGTCTTTTGATATAGATGATGAACTGGTGTTTTGTAGTCTATTAGAGGGATCCAATTTATGGGTTTACTTCCTTTTGATTGCCTTTTTGCAGTTTCAAATTGGTATGTAATTTACAAAAACAACAAGCCTTTATCCCATTAACTGGGGTCAGCTACATGAATCGTTTTTCTCCATTGTGTCCTATTGAGCAAAAGTAATTTGTAAGAGAAGAAAATTTCATGGACGAGATCGAAGTGGGTAGATGTGATCTCCACATACATATTTTGTAGTCATTCACATGAAAAACTTGGATTAGAATGCTCATATGATCTCATAAATTTTTTTGTTGATTGGATATCCATAGCCAATGACTAAGTATAAGCCATAACTTCCCATTTATAAAAATAAAATTACAAAGGGTTAATTTTTTAAAATTAAATCTAATCCTATATGAAATTAATTCTAATCCTAACACATTTTAAATGAAACTTAATTTCATGTAAAAGGGGTGAACGTTTTAGATATCTTGGGTCTATTGTCCAAAGTGAGGGTGATATAGATGGTGATGTTATTAGTTGGATCAAGTGGGATGGTTGAAGTGGAGGAATGCATTGGGCCTATTGTGTGATAGAAAAGTACCATTTGGGCTTAAAGGAAAATTTTATAAGATGGTGGTGAGACCTACAATGCTTTATGACACAAATTGTTAGCCTATAAAAGAGAAGCATAAAACATAGTTAAGTTTTTCTGAGATGAGAATGCTCAGGTGGTGAGTGACTTGACATTCAGAGACAAAATGTGAAATGAATGCATCTGTGAAAGGGTTGGTGTAGCTCCAATGGAAGATAAGATTAGAGGGAGTCGTCTTAGATGGCTTGTTCTCATTGAACGACGACCATCTCATGATCCGGCTAGGAGGGTAGATGTTTTAGATTTGACTTATGCTAAGAAAGGTAGAGGTAGAACTAACAAGACTTTGGCATGTTATATAAAAAATGATCTGAATTTATTAAAATTACATGAAAATATGACACTCATTAGGACACAATGAAGGAAAAAGGATTCATGTAACCAACCCCACTTAGTAGGATAAAGACTTTTTGTTTTTGTAATATTATGTAAAAGTAAAAAAAAGATAAGTCAAGCCAACAAAATAGAAATGATTGAAACATGAAAAAATGTGGAAAAACTTAAACGAGATCTTAAAATTTCGAGAAATTTTTTTAACCTTGGTTGACTACTTTTGTTGGCCCACGAAAACCTTTTATTTTCCCAACTTGTTAACTGTAATGCATCAACTTAATCAGGTGGATTTTATCTTAGTCCGTTCCCTCTACTGCATGAACCAATAAAAAATAAGCTAGGTGGCATGACATGTACCGTTGTATTTGAAACAATGTTTCTGGTGGCAACAGTTATTAAGCCTTGCTCTATGTTGAAATTCTAGAAACTTTGCATCTGTGTATTTTCTTTCTTGTCATTGTTACCTGTGCTAGTCCAAGCCTTGCTCTATGTTGAAATTCTAGAAAATTTGCATCTGTGTATTTTCTTTCTTGTCATTGTTACCTTCAAAATTACTTTTTCTGTTTATATTTTATATTTAACAGGTTGGTGATGATTGTAGACAAGATGTTCTTGCACTCCAAGTGATTTATCTACTTAGAGATGTATTTGAAGCAGTCGGGTTAAATCTTTATCTATTCCCTTATGGTGTTTTACCCACAGGGCCAGAAAGGGGTATAATTGAGGTCTCTCGCTTGCTCTCGATCTACATATATATATATTTTTTATGGTATTATGGGAATTTTTGTCTTTCTAGCTTCAAATTTTTGCTGCATTACACCTCTTTTTCTTATAATAATTGCAGCTCAGCCAAAACAAGCATGCTAGCTTAAACTATTATCTGCTACTGATGAAGTTTTATATGAAGCTCTAGAAAAGTAGAAAACTGGGGGAAAAGAAATACTACTGACTTATTTACTGCATGCAAAGATTATCTTAACATTTAATTCTTTTCTCTGTTGTCAACGGAACGTTCAAATTTCTCTAAAATATGAACTTCACTTGACTTAAACTTTGCATTTGCTGTTCATTAGCATTTTATTTATGGTTATTTAACATATTCTCTCTACTTGTAGTCAATACTGTCATCAAATTATTAAATTAACTATTGTTGTATGCATATAATGCTTAGGGCTGTCAAAAAAGCTCTTTGTTTGCAAATAGCTCATGTTCGGGTCGTTCGTTAAGTAAGCAAGTCGAACGCGAACAACTAGGGTTGTAAAAAGCTCAGGCTTGACTCGTATTTGGCTCTTTCAAAATTGCTCGATATTCTACATCCGTTCCCCATTGCAAAATTGAATTCGAAGTAAACATTAGGAAGATTTAATTCAAATTTTGCTAGTTTTTATTTATTATTATTTTTTAATTTTTTGAATCACATGCCTTCAGTTGGCTGATTATTTTTTCACCTGATTAAGGATTTGTAATTATTAGCCTAATTTTAGGCACTTGTAATGATAGAATCCACTTTAATAGATATTGAATGGTGAAGATATCTACAATTAGTAAAACATATCACTTGCCAAAATGTTAGTTGCATTATTTGGTTGTTGGTTAGCTTTTTTATATGATATAATTGTAGTGAGATATACCAGTTGTTGTGGCATATATATATATATATATATAAAATAGGAGAACGATCGACGACGAAGCGAAAAATAGAACGAGAAGAATTCACACAAGAAAACAACAACACAGCGGAACACACAGATTTACGGGGTTTGACAAATTACCTACGTCCACGGAGTTGCAGAAGATTAGGTTTGACAAATTACCTACTTCCACGGAGTTGCAGAAGATTTTATTACTTGAAGA
>NW_018164714.1:1025168-1036075 GCF_001263595.1 Phalaenopsis equestris | reverse complement strand
CTCTCTCTGTTCTTCTCTCTCTACACCGAGATACACCGAAGAAAATCTACACCGAGATACACCGAAGAAGAAATATGTAAAGGAGAAATAAACTCAATTTCTCTTCTATCACAAGTCACCAAGAAGAAGCCTAGGGAGAAAAAAAATCTTCTTCTTTCTTCTTCCTTCTGCCGCAAGAAACTTTTTTGGTGATTGCATGATCATTAATTGCTAAATCAAGAGATTATCTTAGAACATGAGGTGCTAATCAAATTTGTCACGTCGACATGATAGAGATGTCTATCTTGCGAGAAGGAAGATGGAGACGTCGCGACTATTCACGATCTGACTTCGCTTCGCTCGCGCGGGAGCATGCGGAGGCAGGAACGGGAACAGGTATCGCGAACTGAAGTGGCGAGTAGTAGCGGTCGCGACGATTAGCGACAGAGCAGGAGCGGTGCTTCGCGATCGAGCAGGTGGCGGGGTCAGGGGCGGGATCAGGATCGGGCTCCAGCACAACAATAATGTCTTTAATATTATAAATTAATAATATCCTTAATATTAAAAATTGGACTACTTGACACATCATATATAAGATCAAGATACTATGTTAGATAGTGTGTATAGATCAAATTTTCCAAATAAATTGAGATGAGCTATAAATTCTAGTTTGTAATTGGCTATATATTGAGATCGGATATCTCTTTGTTTGAAAATGAATCAACACATAATCTCCATTTATTATTTTGGAAAAAATGTATAATTTTTTCCCGCATATTTGGCATTGCTTTTGATTATTTGTGTTCCCTCACATCAATTTGAAGTGTTTGGAAATTTTTAATAAATACAAAGAATAATAAAAAATAAATAAGTGTTAATGGCAGCCACTTTAATGTGTATCTTTTGTTTATGTCTATAGATTGTCACAAATGAATTTTTGTATGACCTATGAGGAATTTGTATAGCAACATGGTTCTCAGTGGTGTTCATATGCTCAACTACTTACATGTTTGTTTGACTTAAGGTTATTAGTTATTCATTTGATTTCTTATCATGATATTTAGGACAATATTTGGGCATAGGCATCTCTTTTATTTTTATTTATGAGAACATAATTTTTTTTCCAACCTCTCTTTTTTTGTTGAAGTATTGTTTTAAGAAAGTTTTCATGACATGTAAACTTTATTTTTTACAAAGATGATTTCTTGGTTGTCAACCGTTTGATGCCAATCAAAAGAACTAATCTATTTTGGCGAGTCAGTCTAGAAATCAGCTAAAATCATGGATTCCATACATTGAGGCATCTATCTTAACCTTATTTTTGTGGCGTTAGAGTTTGCATGTTTTTTATTATTTTCCTGTCTAGCCTGGTTTCTATGATGGCGTCTTTTTAGTGAAGTCATTTCTTGGGTTTTAATGAAGGTAATTTTTTAGGTGGGATCATTCTTAGCAGAAATTTGTGCTGGTGATTTGCTTGCATTTAGTATTTTTATGGCTGGCATTTGGTTATTCAAATTCAAGATCATTTCTTGCAACTTCTGAAAATTTGTCTCATTGTGTAAGGCCATTTTTTTCTATTCTTCTAGGTAAGTAATGTTATAGAGAAGTTACCTATTTGATCAATGTTAGTAGAAGAGGGAGGCATGTATGAAGTAAATATGTAACTTTTTTTTTTTTATGTTTAAAAATATATGCAAAGAATGCTTGCTAGACATGTATGAAGCAATGTAAGTTTGTTTTTTTTATGTTAAAAAATATATGCTAAGAATGCTTGCTAAAATGAACTTCAAAATATTTCTATGAAGTGATGATCAACTCAAAATTTTCATTCTTATGTAAGCAAAAAGTTAATTGATTAACACCAAAGTCCCTTGCAGAATTTCAATGTAATTTTCACTGTGGATTGGAGCCTAGGATAGGTTTTTTATTAAAAGTGAAACACTCCATTGCTAATAAGGACCACTCAAAAAAAATTTAGGGAATGATAGGTTCTGTAAGTGATTTGCTAGGCAATGTATGTGGAGGCAAAAAGTTGGCAATTTTCAACAATCCATAGAATTTCCTAAAACTGGTAATTTACCATTAGTTTTGGTAATAGAAAATAAATACACAAAAGAAGCTTACATAATTTAGAGAATAATCTTTTTAGGCATTTCAGTTTCACAACTTGCAAGTGTTTCAGCTAATTTTCTAATCATCTTGGTGATGAGAACTTTAATGCTCTTCCTGGGCTCTGATATTAACTTGGCGCGTCTTGGATTAAATTTTTCAAAGGTTTGAATTTGTTGTCGGAGTGGTCTTTCAAGTGCTAGGAGTCATTGGGAAGGAATGATATTCAGAATTATCTTTAGGGGTGGTACGGTCGTCCAAGCAAGATATAGCCACTTTGGGTGAGATAATGCAAATAAGGTTTGGGAATTGTAGGGCTTGTGATGGAGCGGTCTTGGGATTATGGAATCACTAGGAGATGTTAAGAAATTGTTTGAAGAAGTGATATTGAGTTTAGGATTACTTTCTAATGTGTTTTGATTGGGGAAATGGTAGCAAATCTAACATTAGATTAAAGCACAGACTAGGCTAGGTTGAGAGCCTAGTTTGCATTTCAAGATTTAGTAAGGACAAGTTGATGACTTTTATGGGTTGGAAATTCAAGGAACGGGTATAGTCATGTGTCTAGTATAGTTTTGGAGCATTTGATAAATTTTGAAGAGCTAAAGGGGAGTCTATTTGGACTTGGAAAAGATTAGATCTCTATTGTCAAAAAAACGACGGCAATAAAGCGAAAAATAGATTAAAAAGTTACATCAGAAAAAAGGCGACACAAGATTTACGTGGTTCGGCAAATTGACTTCGTCCACGGAGTTGCAGAAGATTTTATTACTTTGAGGAATTACACCGTCGAGCGTTTCGACATTTACAAGAAAGAACAATCTCTCTCTTTCTTACTCTCCTTTTCCTTACTTCTCTTCCCTCTCTCTCAATGCTACGAGAAAGGAACACAAGAAATAATTTTTCTTTTTAGCCAAAGAAAAAAAATTGAAAGCAAAAGCTTTTCTTTTTTTCCTTTTCCTTCAGAAAAAACCGAAAGCAAAAGCTTTTCTTTTTTTCCTTTTCCTTCAAACTTCAGCTCAAGAGAAGTTTGTGGGATGTGTTGGAGAGCATGTTTGTTTAGCCTTTTATAAGAAACAGCAAAGCTAATTAAGTAAATAAGAGAAAGATTCCGCATGATCTCACAAGATTTTGCATGAAGCTTTTCAGGCAATTAGTTTGGAGGGAAATCTTTAAGGAGGTAAATATTTAATTAACAATTAAATATTTTATCATAACAGGTTCTTGCCAAATCAAAATAGTGGATCGGGTTTCACTTTCCTCAACAATTCTTCCTCTTGGAGACTGGGACACTAGCTGCACCATCCACTGGTCGCACCTCTCTTTTTCTCAAGCGTGATCCTCCACCTTTGCAACTAAAAGCCCCGATCTTCATGTCAGAAAACCAGTTGAAGTCGAGCACAACTTCAGCTTCTCAAAAGTAACACCCTCAGTCGACATATCAGCATCAACACAGCCTTGTACCTCAAAGCTCTTTTCTGGGTTACTCATGAAGCTGCTTACAACTCCCATTGCATGAGAAATATCTTGTCTCAGCTGAAGGTCATTTCCAATAAGTCCAGTCTTGTACCTCTTACTGCCATCAAACACAGTTTTCACCCGGTACACCCACTTGTTATGCAGTTCCTTCTTCCCTGGTGGAATTTATGCCAGCTCCCACTTGCTCGAACTTTCATCTTGCAAGATTTCTTCATAGCTTTGTGGTTCTTCACTATCTGTTCGTATAAGATCTAATTTTCCTGCCTTTGGCGCTCTGCCACCTTTCTGGAAACTGACTTTCTTTTGCTTATTTATAATGCACCTCTAACTCATGTGTCAACGCCTGAGTAAACTTGTATTCATATCTAGTGTGTCAGTTTTCTTACCCCAAACCAATACTAATGCACCTTTGGTAATCTTCCAGGTGTTATCTAAGAACACTACCGAATGACCACCCTCATTGAGTTGCCCAACAGAAATGAGATTTTTCTTCAACTCAGGAACGTGCCTGACTTTTTGCAAAGTTCACTTCTCTTGTTATGGAGTGAAATATCAACTTCTCCAATCCCCACCACGTCCAGAGCTTTTCGATCAGTCAAATATACCTTCCCAAAGTTACGTGCAACATAGTTCCACATTAACTCGCGGTGGTAAGATGTATGGAAGGAAGCACCTGAATCCAGAATTCAGTCATCAACAGAACTGTGAACTGTCAGCAATAGTGCATCATGTATCTCTTCAGTTACAATATTAGCATCATCATTCTTCTTCTTGAGATTCTTGCAGTTCCTTTTTATGTGGTCGGCCTTGCCACGATTCCAGCAGGTTGTCTGCTGACTAGACTTTGATTTTGATCTTTCTTATTTGAGTTCTTGTTCCGTGATCTCTCTATGAAATCAACAATCAATGTCGAACTCGAACCCGAGATCTCGCCAGAATCTTTCCTGCGTATCTCCTCAACCAAAATCAAATCATGAATATCATCATATTTCAGTTTAGATTTACCTGCAGAACTGCTAACTGACATTCTCATGGCTTCCCAACATTTAGCAATGAAGCCAACAATACCATCGCACGTATCTCATCATCAAAATCAATTTCAACAGACGACAACTGATTTGTGATATTCTGATTTGTGATCGTGTTGAAATCATTCAGGTGTTGAGCAACAATATTATTAAACTTGTTCAGGTGTTGAGCAACAGACACATATTCCGCCATCTTCAGGTTGAATTACTTTTTTATCAGGTGCACCTTGTTATTCGCTGATGGTTTTTCATACATGCCTGATAAAGCCGCCATGAAATCTGTAGCAGTCCTCTCCTTGATGACGTTATGGGCAATAGATCTTGACAGGGTTAATCGAACAACTCCTAAAACCTGTCGATCCAACAGATTTCATTCCGCCTCATCCATCTTTTCCAGCTTTTTTTTCCAGCAACGACAGATGAAGTTTCTTCCTATAGAGGTAGTCTTCTATCTGCATCCTCGAGTAACTAAAATCTGTGTCATTGAATTTCTCGATCCCCGATGTCATCACTTTGTCTCCGTCCATCTTTCTTCCTTAGATTTGAACCAAAGCTCTGATACCAGTTATTGTGAAAAAATGACGGCAATAAAGAGAAAAACAGATAAAAAAATTACACCAGAAAAATGGGACACAAGATTTACGTGGTTTGGCAAATTGCTTATTTTCACGAAGCTGCAGATGATTTTATTACTTCGAGAAATTATACCGTCGGCGTCTCGACGTTTACAAGAAAGAACAATCTCTCTCTTCCTTTCTCTCTTCTTCCTCACCTCTTCTTCCTCTCTCTCAAAGCCACAAGAAAGGAACACAAAAAATAATTTTTCTCTTAAGCCAAAGAAAAGAAACCGAAAGCAGAAGTTTTTCTTTTTCCTTTTCCTTCAAGCTTCAGCTGAAGAGGAGTTTGTGGGTTGTGTTGAAGAGCAGATGGGTTTAGCCTTTTATAAGAAGCAGACGAAGCTAATTAAGTAAATAAGAGGAAGATTTTCAAGATCTCACGAGATTTTGCATGAAGCTTTTAAGGCAATTGGCTTGGAAGGAAATCTTTAATGAAGTAAATATTTAATTAACAATTAAATATTTTGTCATAACAGATTTTTGCCAAATCGAAATAGTTGACCGGACTCCACTTTCCTCAACAGTACTCAAGTCCAAGGGCTTTTGGTTGGCTTTCTATTTTATTTATTAAGCCTTTTAAATGATGTAAATGTGTTGAGGCCATATGGTTGAAGGATTTTACGATTAGCAAAGAGTACAACAACAACATACCTTTATCCCACTAAGTGGATTCTACAATAAGCAAAGGTAGAGTAATAGAAATGGTTTTTCCAACTCATTAAAGACGTAAATAAAGTTGATGCTACCAAGTAGTTTTCATGATTGGGAATCAGCCACCAAGCTTCAAGAGCTTTAACACTCCAAATTTTGTTTAAAATATCATCAATCCATTTTATTTATCAGCATAGAATGTTTACAGGGTTTAAGTGAAAAAAATAAAAAAACAATAGGGAGGATTTAGGCGGGACGGCCATATGAAGAGTTGCCACAGGTAGTTATTCTCTTGGAAAAATGTAACTACCTCTTTCAAAGAGGAGGCCATCCATATAATGTAAATTGGTTCCTCCATTTTAATCAAATACATTCCCTCCATATAATCTCTCCACAATTCAAAATTTAATAAATTAAAAAAATTAAAAAAATTGAAATTCAAATATTAAAAAAATTGCGATTCAAAATCACAATTTGATACCAAATTTGAAATATTAACATTTTTTTACAATTATCAATACTTGTATAAAGCTACTAATTTAAATTTGAAGTCCTTAATTGGTTATTAGACTTAAGTCCTTGCTTGGTAGTAGTTTCCTTGTTGCTCTGGTCTTGTGTTTGGTTCAATTCTTCTTCAATTAACTCCTGCTGCATCATAGTGGATTTGATTTTCATTTTTTTTTTCTGTAGTTGAAATGGTGCCCAAAGAATTGGCAATGTTTTGTATCGGTATTTGGTCAATCTGAACCAAGCCTTTCCTATCTGTCAAAAGCCTGAAGTAATCAAATTGACTGCAATCTAATCTCATGTTTACTGATATGAGAAAAGTCTTAAAATAGTCCATCGAATTTTTATAAGCTGTTATTTTAGTCCCCGAGTTTAAGTGTCAACTTAGTCCCCATAATTTTTTAATACGGGTTGGATTAGTCCCCATAATTTTTTGAACATCCCCATTAAAACAATCTGAGGATTAATTTAACACTTAAATAATTCAATGAGGACTATATTGGCCCCCATTAAAACAATCTGAGGATTAATTTAACACTTTTATAAACTTTGGGACTAAAATGACCCATAGTAAAATAATCACGGGAGTATTTTGGCAATTTACTCTTCTTGCTATATGTTGTGAACCATCTGATTTTAGTTGCATGCATGCAATAAATTACTCTTCTATTAAACTTGAGCGGCTGAATTAGAAATCAAGTTTTGATCTATCAAACTGAAAATATGCTAGAATATTTAATTCTTGATCAATTAGAAGGCAACACTCACATAATTGTCTTTTACAGCCCTCTACTGAATTTTGCGTTCTACATAGGTTGTTCCAAATACAAGAAGCAGAAACCAAATGGGAGAACTGACTGATGGTGGGTTGTTTGAGATATTTCAACAAGACTATGGGCCTGTAGGATCCCCTGCATTCGAAACTGCTCGTGAAATGTTTATGATCAGCAGTGCTGGTTATGCTGTTGCCAGTCTTCTTCTTCAGCCAAAGGATCGTCATAATGGCAATCTTCTTTTTGACAAGTATGCTATATTCTTACGTATTTGTGGTTTGAATAGGATGCTTATTCAGATGCTGAAGATGTGTTCATGTTGCAGCAAGGGAAGGCTTGTGCATATAGATTTTGGGTTTATACTTGAAACATCTCCCGGAGGAAACATGCGGTTTGAAAATGCTGACTTCAAGCTCAGTCATGAGATGACCCAATTGCTTGATCCATCAGGAACGATGAAAAGCGACACTTGGAATCAATTTGTCAGGTGATTACTTCTCTATTTGAAATTTATAGAGATCCCCTTTGAATATATGTAAGGTGTAACTTACCTTAAATAATCTTTATTTTTTAGAACAAATGCTTGCTAGCATAGATTTGTTTGTCAAGAAATACCATGTGCCAACGAGTAAACTGTAATATGTTAATTTTTTGCTTCGGTAAACTTAGTCTTCATAGAAATTATCACAATGGAGATTTTTTTCCTACAATGTGTTGTCGACGATTTTCTTAAGTTTGGTTGTGTAAGTCATTTTTCTAATCATTATGCTGTCACCATAGAACCAGTCTGCCATCATTAAAAATAATGTTGTTTGCTATATCACTCATATTGCGTATTGTATAAATTAGGGGCCTAAAAGTTTGCACAATTCATTATTTGCTCAATTCTACGTTTCGATGTTAAAAACTATTTCAACTAAAGTTAGATCTAAACTTTTCATGTAGGACGTTATATTTTGGTGTCATTTTCAAAGCACATCATTTAGTATTGTTATAAAGATATCATCTTCATGTTTTTCAAAACAGAACTGCTAACTGAACTCTTTATTATCTTTGTGCAACTCTGCTTACTGCTGCCACATTGGTGGTTGTCTTTGGAAATGCAGCTTGTGCGTGAAAGGCTATCTTGCTGGTCGGCGGCATATGCATGGTATTTTGACGACGGTGCTTCTGATGGTGGACAGCGGTCTTCCATGCTTTAGCCGAGGCGACCCAATCGGAAATTTACGAAAGCGATTCCATCCAGAGATGAACGAACGCGAGGCTGCCAATTTCATGATCCGTACCTGCATGGATGCCTATAACAAGTGGACCACTGCTGGGTATGATCTCATACAGTACTTGCAGCAAGGCATCGAAAAATAGATACACCCCCACAACTCCTTTTCTTCCCTGCTTTATGATGAGTCCTACCCCTACCCTTTTTGTAGATTTTTATTTTTTATTTTTCTTATACTACGAGGGAAGATCATTCACCAGAGTTGCTTTTTTTATATGAATTTTTACATTAAGAATCGGTATTGTTAACTCAAAACGCATCTCTTTGCAATTCTCAACTTAGAAAACTCGGTGGCACTAAAGCAGCAGCTGTCTATAACTCGACCATCTTCTCCTCGAGGCCAAGTGATATATTCTCCATGTAGTTTGTTGTATCATTATATTTAAATTTTGCTGCTGGTGTCATCAAAATTTATTAATAATCGAAAGATTGAGCTCTAGAGAAATAAAAATCTAGGGAAAGAGAAGATTAGTGTGAAGCTTTAAAGATACTAGTAGTCAATGCTTATTCTTTTTCATTCTATTTGTAGATTTAGGCTGAGATTAGTCATTATATGAATTGTTTAGTGTGAGAAATACCACCAGTCTATGGCAAAACTTGATCTTTTTCAAGTACCAACAAATTTATATGCCAATATTTAATAAAGTTTTTAATAAACATATCTTAGCCTTTTAGCTGACCGTTGTTCAAGTATTCACGTTAAACTCTTGATGAGTTTCAGGATAGCAATAGATATTTGGATCATTTGAAGTTTTTGGTCAGTTGATTCAAATGTTATTGCTTTATTGATTTTGGTTCATGCAAGTAAGATGATTTGGTCGGTTGATTCAATTAGTTTCTTTGAACTAGAGAGATCCGGACAATGAATTCTGTAAGATTAAATCGGCTTCGGTGATTTGGGTTCTTAGAGCTTTAATGTATCTTTTAGCTTGATGTACATGGCACACATGTTGATTGTACAATGGCTTTAGGAATCTTTGAACTATATTGAGAGGCTTTCTTTTGTTTTTCTTTGATTTTTCTCACTAATAAATAAATCTTGGTGATGATGTTGTAGGATTTAAAAGTGTTTAAAATGTATATCTTACTGTGAAAAAGAGGCACCAAACCATCATGGAAGAGAGGGTCGACCCTCCATCTCGACTTGTTCGGTCTAGTTGTCTGGAACGCGGAAGACTCTCGAGCCGAAATGATGAGAAGCTGCCCCACATCCCTTTTGTGGAAGACTCTCGCGCCGAAATGATGAGAAGCTGCCCCACATCCCTTTTGGCGCCCACGTCAATTTCTTCTTTTACAAAGAAAGGTGAGCTGTAGTTTTCCCTTGTTCTTGATTTCTAGCCGCTGCCAAAAATAGCCAGATATTTATGGAAAACCCATTGCAAGACCACAAAGTGTTATGCATTCTATAAGTGCCATACCAGATCACATAGCTTACTATTGAATTCTTAATGTAATTCTTGACAAGGTCTTGATAGGCTAAGAAATGAGTTTTGTAGAACATGATATCGGAGTTAACCCAAATAACAATCAAATGATAAATTTTATTGTTAAATTCATAAGTGAGAAGGATGAATTATCTAATATAAAACAACCAAAACATTTAAACAAGAAGTAACAACACATTAAAAAAAAGTAACAACTACAGATGTTGCAAAATAAGAGAGAAAATAACACCAAACAAATAAATGACTCTCTAGAGAAGAGTGGCAAATGTGAAAGGGAAGGAAGGAAGCGACAGCGGTGCTAGAGGGCTAGAGGGTGGATGATAACAGGTGATAACAACATTAAATGAAGCAAGAGGGCTGCCAGCTAGCTGAGAGGAGGCTTATAGCAAGTGGTTGTGATTTAAAAGGAAGCGTGAGAGGTGGTGGGGAGCTGGACAGCTGCAAGAGGGGTTGGCGGTAGCAAGAACTGGCCCAGAACAGCAGGATAGGCACTTGAGGGTGAGGGTGAGGGTGAGGGTGAGGGTGTGGCGACAGAGCAGGAATACGACTGGAAGGCCTGTGTGTTTGCTAGAAGCACGAAAAACAGCAAGTAGAGGGGTCAGAAGGCTTGTGCAGTGACTGGAAGGAGCATGTAGGGCTAGAAGACAACAAGTTACAGAAAGGCTAGGGCGTAGGGGAGATGGCAACAAGCAAGTGGAGGGGAATATGGAAGGATAACTATTCCCATAGGATCGTGTTATAGCCAATGCACCCCTCAAACCGTTGGACAAGATTACCGTCTTAGGCGAGTTACAGTTGGAGCACCTCCTCGCCTTCGGATATAGAAGGGAAAACAACCGCTGAAGGCATGTTGGACAAAAGTTTGAAAACAGGAAGACCAAAAATTGAACTCTAAGATAGCAAACAACATATTTATAATAGGTACTAGCAGTTGGAATAAGAGGGGATTAAAATGTGAATGAAATGGAATTAGGAAGGAAACATAAAAATGCAAGGAATATAAGAGAAAGGAATAGAAATAGGAAAGGAAGAGAAATATG
>NW_018164714.1:1023647-1025068 GCF_001263595.1 Phalaenopsis equestris | reverse complement strand
AGGCTCTCTCATGCAACATTTCTGTATCTTTCTTCTGTATTAATATATTTGCCCTTAGTATATATATATAATATCCTTGTTATTTCATTGTTTATACTGTAATCTCATTATTTAATATTATTTTGTCATTAATTAAATATTAAGATTTCTAAGTCATCTTTATTTTTAATTAAATAAATAAACCATACTTATGATGTAAATTTTGCATTAGTACAATTTAATATCTTCTTATAAATGTTATTTACTTTTAGGTAAAATTAGTTTAATACTTTTCGCCCTCCCCCACACCACACACACACATTGATACATATGTATATATAATCTTATTGAAAATCATAGAAATTATTTCTTCTAACACAAGTTAATCCTAAACTTGGTGATGAACTCCCATCTTCACTCGGTTAGAAAGCTCACGTGATTAAAGGTATAGTTCACATCTATGTCGCTACTCATACATCTGTTCGCTTATTGCTTGATCTTTTTTTCCATGCTGACCTCTTTCTCCTCACAGTCTTCTACTCTAGCACATGACGTCGTTTTTTCCACTGGCTCGCTTGCACGAGAACCCTCTTATCTCTATCTCATGCTGATCTTGCTCTTGATTGACATGAGCTCTTGCTCCACTCGCATGCTCCTTCGCATGTTTTTGGTTTCTTTATCACATTTTCTTTGTCTACTATTCCTCTTCTCCCTTTTCACCCGCTTTCGATATTTGCTTGCTTGGGGTTGACTTTGCCTTCTCTTTCTCTTCTTATGATAAGAAACCAACTAATGCTGATTCTTCTAAGTGGGCAATATGTGTTTTAGATTGTTTTTAATTTTAATTTTTGACAATTCGTTACAAAAATGTTAGGTGGTAGAAACACAATTTTTAATTGATAATTAAATCAATCCAAAATATCTTTCAAACAATTGATTAAAGAAACTAAGCAAGTTATGATTATTCTTTAGTGCATATTTTTACTTTTTTTTTTCTATACACGAATTCTCTTTTATAAGTTATTTAAGGGAGCTTTTTTTGAAAATGAATAATAACCAAAAGGTTGAATTATACAACACCTCGATGGATAATTTCAGTTTTATAGTATAACAGTATCATGAATAGAATTGATATGCATGTTGGTGATGATGAGTTAGCATAACTATTCTTTTTTTTCTCAACCTAAGTTAAAAATAATTACATTTATATTCAACTCATAAAAAAGCAAAGATAAATTTATCATTTGGTTACATGACATTAGTGAGAAAATTTTTCATTTTGTAGCATAATTTTCTTTTATAATAAAGTGTACTCATCCCAGAAGTATCATTAAAATAGTTAATATATTCTAAGATATTTTCATTTTCATTGCTTTCAAAAAATTTTATCCATTTTTTCTTACTTTGAGTATTTTAGCATCCTGAGCTTGTACCATAAGAGC
>NW_018164714.1:1008838-1023547 GCF_001263595.1 Phalaenopsis equestris | reverse complement strand
GACAAAATTTCAATGGTGGGGTTTATCCCTCATGTGAGGACATCTGATGTTGGGTACTATGTTGAACTGAATCCAACATCTAAATAACTCCATGTAGTCTTCCCAATGTGGCATAAAAAAGTCCCATTTCTAATGTGATGGACCTCTCTCAACAATAGCAATTCAAGAATAAGGCCCTGTTTGTGGTTGCTTATTTGGTGCCATGTGTTTTGAAAGCACACTCAAGGTCGTTTGGGTAAAATGTGTTTTAACAGATTATTTAAAAAGTTGTGTTTTCAAACAGCTGATATCAGCATTTTCACATTGTTTCTGGCTAATTGCGGCAGCAGCTTTCTAGTTGCGATCTGGGTCAGGTTTTCAAAAAAAAAAAAATTATAATAGTCACCGCAGCTTTTTGAACAACAGATTATTTTTCAGCAGCTTATTGATAAGTTGCAGCAAACCCAAATAAACCCTCTATAGATCTGAATGGTCAAAAGTCCTCTTATCTTTGGTATTTGTTCATTTGGCGTTAGTTTTCCTCGAACTCAAGACTGTCTTGGCACTCAACGTGAAGTTGGTTCAAGTCTCCACACGGGCGCAGCTGGAACTATGTGCAACCTTTCCTCTTCAAGTGGAAGCTAGTTCTATTCCTTTGTGTCCTCACCATCTTAATATCTACAATGTCATTACCCACCATTTCAAGAACATCCTGCTCAACGAAAGAGATCACCCCTCTGATTGTGCATTCTAACTTAACATGCCCAAATCCATATCACCTTCAATACTTTTCGGGATAGATTAAGGGATGTTGATTAGTTTTACTTGTTCTCCACTTTGACTCAGCTTTCCCTCTAATGAGGTCAGCTTGGATGTTATGTGAATCTTCCTCCAATTTGCATTTATTAAAGAGAGACAATATTATACCAATTAAAGAGGCAAGGGATGATAAAAAAGAGAAAGTTGTTGGTGATAAAAGCATAATGGAGGCTAGCATAACTGTCCTTTGAACAACACTAGAAAATTGTAAAAATTGATGATTCCATTTTGACTTGGTTATCTTAAATAGAAACGATACATAAATTTCTCAATAATAATTTTTTTTATTTGCTTCAAGCATTGTTTTTATTCACGAGCACGTTCAAAATTCTTAGTTGTTGACTATATAAACTCAATCACACTTCGCATGTGTTTTGATGATAACAAATAAATGATGGGTGATATCAATATGTTTATCCTAAGTTATCTCAAATTTGTGGAGTTAAGATCATTTGAGCTGGTAGTTGAAGAAGTGCTTAGGTTATGAGTAGGATATGGAAATAACAAGACAAATAAGAGCTCAATTTCTTTAACACACTCATATCACTGGCATTTACTCATTTAACTTGAATCACTCATTTATTGCATATCTTGATAACCTAATTTTTTAAACTACTCTTAAATACGTATTTTCTTTACAAATTAATTAAAATGATAAAAACTTTATATCACCACAATATGGTCATAATTTTATCTCATTTTTTAGATGATTATGAAATTGTGGCTTGAATTTTCTTTTAATGTTATGTTTAATTTTGTAAATAATAAAGGAGAATATTTTCAATCTCTTGAATAATCTAAAAATATTTATTTACAATGATAAATCGTCTATATCTCCACACCACGACCATATTTTTATCTCATTTTTGGGATGTAAGACATTAACATTATTTATAAAATGATGACTTGTATAATCTTTCAATGTTATGCTTAAATTAAAAATTAATATAGCGTTATATTTTCTCTCTCATTTATAATATGAAAATAATTATTTCGCATATTTTAAGACAATAAATGTTTTTTCACTAAATAAATTATGTGAAATACTTTATTAATAATTAAGAATAATTATAAAATGAATTCTAACATATATTTGATTAGCTTTCACTCAAACATGTATTTACTAGCCACACTTGTATTATAGTTGAACTAATTTAATAAATTGTGAGATAATTACATAGTTTCATATAAGTTCCTATAGCAAAATTTTCTTCCTTTTTTTTGGTTGATTTTTTTTGCATAATATGTTGGTCTAAATGCTTTTCTAAGTGTATTAAATCTTTGGGAATTTATTTAGATTTTTTCCATATTTTAGTTTTACTCATTTCTTGAACCAAAACTTGTAAAATCTGTCTAAATTTGACACCTATGTAGACATCGAATTTCACCATGTTTGGGCTGACCAATTCATGCCTTAAGTGCACAAATTCTCTTATTTATTGATTGGAAAATTCTTTAATTTTAATCTCCATTATTCCCTTGAATAAATCCCATGAAATCAAGTACATTTGAGCCTCATTTTTATAATTTCAAGCCCATCTTGGGATAAATTTCAAGCCTCATTAATGATCTAAAATAATTTCAAATCTTCTACCAAATAAGCTTGACCAAAATTTACCTCATCTTAAATCGATTCAATTTCTTTCCTTACTCTCCCTCCAAAGTCTTGGCCGATTTTTCTCTTCTTTTTTTTTTAAGTGGAGTGCTTTGATTTCTTTTTTGTGCGCTAACCCTAAGTATTCCTCAAGTAAAACTTCTTTGGTTCGAGAAAGATCTCTTGAAGAAATTTCTTCAAATCATTGGTTCCTCAATCTCACATCAAAGATTTATGTCAAATCTATATTATTATATTTAACTTTCTTAATTACATGATATTACTTGGGAGAAATAAATTGATATGTTTTTAAAATTAAGTTTTCAATTATTTTTTCATTCTTACCTCGGCGGTTGGCGGGTTTCTAACATAATATATTACGTGATTTAAAAGTTTCTTTGTTACTTATGATTGTGTCTTGTTAGCTTGCTAAGTGAGTTTCAAATCCTAATAAAGAATATTGCATGATGGTTTAATCAACATTAAAAATGCAAGTTGTTGAAATATATTATGTTAAAAAGGTTACATTCATTTTTAGAATGTTGTGTGTTTGTTTCATAGTGTATTTCATATAAGCATTCACATAAACTTCACATACCAACTTAAACTTTTATTGAATTTTCCTTGTTAATTATTTTTAGCTTGGGTTGAGTGAAAATCTTTTTAAAATTTTGAATGAGCGAAATTAGTTGATTGTATTTGAGCGAAGAGCTTGCCTGGTGTATGAAAGTTTAGTGTTTGGAATTGTGCTTGTTCGGTATAGGATAACACAATGTTTGAGTTGTACTTTCCCGGTGTAGGAGAGTGCAAAAGATTGGTTATAATTTCCATCTGAGTAGTGAAATTCCTAGTCATAAGTGTCGACGTAGGCCGGTTTTGAATATAGTCGAATCATGTAAAAATAATTTTATCTCTTGTCTCTTGTTTTTTTTCTTTTTGCATTGTTTTATCTACTTGGTTATTTTTTTCCTTAACTAATAGCATTGAAGACTTTATAATTCAAGTTTTCTACAAAATTAAAAATCAAGAATTTTTTAATTAAAAATAAAAAAAAGAAATTTATTTTTACCCAATTCACCCTCTCCTCTTTGGTGTCATATCATATATTAATTAGTATCATAGCCTCGACTCATTCATTTGGCTTAATATTCTAGAGTAGATGATACACCAAAATATATGTTTTTTTAGACCCATATTTTATTTTTATTTTTTGTGATATTGCACTTTAATGGAATGTATTTTGTATGTTTTATTGCAGGTTATTGATTTTTAGGATTTAGAGCAAAAAGGAAACAAAAAGAATGAAATTTGGAGTCAAAATGGAGAATTTAAAAAATTGTTCAACGTCCGACGGCGCCAGACTGGGCTCCGACGGCGCCTTTTGACTGAGAAAACGGATTAATTAAATGGCCTGTGGCATCGAAGGCGCCAGTGTCGGTGCAGACCATGTTTCTAAAAGTTTCGACGAATTTGGATGCTTTTTAAAGAGTTTTTTGATGTACATATTGGAGAACCGACCCTAGGCACTATTTAGGGCCGAAATTTAATCAGAAACCGCCTCCCTCCCCTGTCGCACCACTTCATGTTCTTCCACTCACTCAATTTTCTTCTTCGCACGCCTATATTCCACGCCAGTAGTTAGTTATTGTCTTTATAGTTTTGAGTTTTTGTGGTGAGTTTAAGTGTGAATTTTTCTCTAAGAAGTGTTGGAGAGGAAAATAAGTGAGAGATTTCTTCTTTCTACATTTCCTAAGAGAGGCTACAAGGGATTTTCTTTGAGAAAGAGTTTCAGATAAGTGTTGTTTGTTTATTATTGTTGTATGAACTTTCTTTTATATATGAAATTTGTGTTTTGTTGTATCTTTCTCATGAAGTCTGAGTAATTTCCTTTATATTTATCCCTACTCTGAGATATGGTGAAATGAAGAGATAATTTGGATGTGTCAATGTTAAAATTTAAAATAAATTGTGATTGTTTTTCAACTTCGCTCTTAATTTACTTTCGATCTGGCCAATTGAACTGTTAAAATATGTTGTGAAACATATGATCCGGGAAATGAAGTATGAGTTCTTCAACAAAGTGAGAATCACATTTAAGTCCATGAATGAGTATTTCGTTAATGGAATTAAGTGAAAATAAATAGGGAAATATATTTTGTTGGGTGTAGAATTGGAGATTTTTGTAGGGTAACAGACTAAAGAACTAAAGCAAGATTTAGCTTTGAGGGGAAATGAAGTGGGAGCTCAGGAGTGGGAGCCAGGATCCTCCCAGCCTAGCCACAAATTTAGGGACTAAACCTAAGATTAGTCAATGATTTTCTATAACACTGAATCAAGGTAGAGAATTAAAATTGCTCCTATTTGACAAAATATAAATTTAAACCATTTATCTCATCTCATTTCACCAAAAAGCTCATTGTAGTGGGAAAGACGTTTTTTTCTTATAAGAAAACTTCATCACATAAACATAGTGTAGTAGTTACTATTTTTAAACTTTGTATTTAAGTTTTGCTAATAGTTAATAATTTAGTTTTTTTAGTATCTTACACATTCAAAATTAATGAAAGTAATTTCGTTTGATTTCTGTGAATTTCTTAATTAATTTATCATTTCAAATATTAACCTTCCTCGTGGGATCGATATTTGAGACTTAAACAGAAAGTCTTATATTACTTGATAACGATATGTATACTTGCGTAGAATCTCAATCTTAAGTGTTTAACGTTATTTTTACTAAAATACCACATCAAGTTTTTCAGCACCGTTGTAAAGCAGAGTCAACTTTATAAATTTTACACAACTATATTTCACCGTTGGTCAGTAGATCACTATGGCACACCCATTTCCTATAGGTGCACTACTTGAAGGACAATCCACACATAGATCACCAAAGTTAAACAACGTACCATTTGACAACCAGACAAATCTTGTTCGTACTTTCATTTGTGGTCAAGACTCACACATGTGACACATGTTAACACACCAATATCACACACCTAATCTTGAATTGAATGGTTTGAAAATTGAAAAATCTTTTTATGAATAGTATGTTTATGAAATATAATTGGATAAGCTGAGTGCTAGAGCTTGTAATATTTTGTGTTGAGCTCTATTACCCGATGATTACATGAAAATATCCATGCTTACTACAAATAAAAAAACTTGGGACAAATTAATTATCACTTATCAAGGCACAAATGAAGTAAAATATGCTCATATAAATAGACTTATGCATGAATATTAACAGTTTATAAATAGATTCATGAAGATCATAAGCACTTTACATTCTTTAGAATGTTAGCTAGTGATATTGTATTTCCTCTTAGGTCTGGATACCAAATCCCCTAGGATCTCCCTTCCTAATGTGCAATTCTCCACCTCTTAGTTCGGGATACCAAATCCTTCAGGATCTCCCTTCCTAATTAGCAATTCTTCATCTTTTAGGTCGGGATACCAAATTATTTGGGATCTCCTTTCCTAATGTGCAATTCTTCACCTCTTAGGTTGGGATGTCAAATCCTTCCTAATGTGAAGATTCAAGGACGAGTTCCAATAGGATCAGTGAGACCTTAGGGCAACCCTGGGTGGCTTGGTCTTGGTCATACACACACTCAAACCCATTACACTCACACTTCACCTACCTCCTAACTCCCTTTTGGAAACTCATGCGGGTGATCCCAAGCCCTTAGCCTTTGCCTAAGATGGCTAGAATTAACATGTGGAGGATCCAAATTGAGTTCTCCTGTGAGTCCCATGACTTCAGAGGGGGTGGCTTCATGACTGACATGATCATCTTATCCAACCAATTCTAATTCCCCCAAAATATCCAACCTTGGCGTTCTACCCCAAATTTTCCTAAAATTACCAAAATACCTCTGAAACCCTAAAATCCTCAAAATTACCAACATTTCCAAATTTCCATCGAAAAAATCATGTTAAACCACTCCAAATCATCCAAATTGCCCAAATTCACCCTAAAGTCCCCAAAATTATCAAAATACCCCCTATTCCACAAAAAAACTACCAAATTGCCCCAATGCCCCAAAATTGCCAAAATCCTCAATTTCACTCGAAACTTCACCGAAACCTATTCTAACCATCCAATTTCCCCAATCTCACCCAAAATTCCCCAAATCTATCCAAATTGTCCAAAATTCCCAAATTACCCCTAAATTCCTAAAGTTCTCAAATCACCCCCAATTTCCACCAAATTCATTTCAAACTCACATAATTTCAAATTTAAACTAAATTTCATCATGTTCAAGTCCTATTTAAACCAAATTAAAACACACTTACACCAAATTCCAAACCCAAATCCCAAGCCCAAGTCAACTATCCCAATTGACCCCAAAGCCAAATTTTATCAAATTGAGTCACATAACCAATCCAGTTCCACAAAATTTGTTTTCCAAATTCATCATGACATTTCTCAAGACCAATTTTAGCCTTCAATTGGTTTAGTTCCAAGCCCAAACCAAGCCCAAGTCCAAATCCAAGCTCAAATCCAACTATTAACCTAAACCCAAAATTTGATCCAAACCTTTAGAATAATTAAAAGCCCAATTGCAACAACCAAGTCTTAAGCCCTATGATGCCAATCACATCACCTAGCCAACTCTACTTGGTTCCATGGACCAATGGTCCCTCAAAATGTGCAAACCCCTCCCTAATTCGGCTAACTCCCTTATCCATGCAATGAGTTGGCTTAACCTTAAAGCTAATCACCATTAAACCTTCCCCTGACCTCTCTGAGCCAGTTAGCCACTACCTCTAGCCTAACTGGCCGCCCTAGTGGTCGGAAAACCCAAAACCAAGAAGGGTGACCATGGCTCAAACCCAAATTCTCACCCATCCCAAGTGGAAAATCCCAATTGGCTACTTGCACCAAATCCCACTCCACCCAATCTAATTGGCACCAACCAATGGCAGCCCAGGGCCTCCTCTTGGCCCCCCTCCACGACCAAAATAGAAAAAGTGCAGGAACAAAGAGGAAAATCTGCCAAATTGTTTTCAGAGGCCCTCATAATGTTCCTAAGTGCAATCCAACCATCACAACCTTGGAATCAAGTTCTTCAAAACACCAAATAAATCATTCCATAAGCTTCCCCAGACCTCAAAACCACTTTCCCAATTAAAATCCCCCTCTCTCGAGCACTTTACAATAGTTTTAAACCAAGCCCGAGTCACCCTCCTATCGAAATCATACATAAACCTTACCTTAGCTCGAACCAGCACTTGGACGATGTTCGTGGACTCAAGGCTAAGCTCGGGAACAAACTCAATCGAGGCCTCACCTCTTGGTCTAAGGTACAACCTCAAATCCCTAAATTTTGCTTTGGTTTGGACCTTTGTGAAGAGAACTTGTACTTCATACATATTTAACCATATATATAGGTTTTTCTCGCTTAGATGAAGGTGTAGAAACAAACCCCACGCAATTTGGATGGGAATCGAGCGACATGTTAGGGTTAGAACATGGACAGTTTTCGGTTTAGGGTGATCAGGGATGATGAACGGATGTCGTTCATTCCCGCATGTATCAGACGGACGGATGATATCACGTCGGACAATAAGATGGAACGGGAACTGCGGGCTGCATGACAACTGAGGTGTAAAGCACGATGAATCAAATGGTGATGCATTTGAGTTTGAAGACGCCGAGGATTTCATACACTTTAAAAATTCATATCTTGGTGTAGAAAAATCTTGAAAATAAAATAAAAATATCTCTTTGCTCAGTGAATAGAGGAGAAAAATATGAACCAAAAATAAAAAATGTTTTCCTTATATTTATTTCTAAATTAATTAAGTACTCCAAAGAGTAATTAAATCATACATAATTAAATAATAATCAAAATTAAATGAAATTTTGAGCACTTATTCCTGATTATCTTAAGAGTGTTCTCTGATTTTTCTAATGACAAAGAACACCTTTATGGCCAAAAGCCCTAATTTCTAAGATATTTGACATTATTTTAATTAAATAATTATAAAAAATTAAATAAATGTCAGAAAAAAATAAAATCAAGGTTGGTAGGTTCCTATCAGAGAGACATATGAAAAATATAAAGATAAAATTTTGAAATAAAAATATAATTTCTATTTACTTGCCCATTAAAATCAATTAAGAAGTGTAAAAATTAAAATGTAATTAAAAAATTCACAAAAATCATTCGAAGTGGTATTATGACCTAGGTAAACCTCTAATAATTTTCCTAAGGACATGAGGTATATCTTAGTTAGTTAAACTAATTATTATTAAAAATTTATATTTTTGAAGGGGTAAAAAAAATAATTATTAATAATTAAATAAAAATAAAAAATATATAGAAATTCTCCATTGATATTTTAATTAACCCATGAGTAGGGTAACAACAAAGTTTCAAAATCATTTCAGATAAATTTAAAAATTTATGAGGTAGAAAATCTTAGAGGCAAAATTGTAATTTTGAAAATTTGAACTTTAATTAAAATTTAGGTCAAAATAGAGGATAAATGGGTGATATTGATCATAATTAACTCTCTGAAAAGATTGCATTATAAAGGGTCAAAGGGTAGAGACCAATTTATGTTATTTTATATGAAAGGGTAAAAATGTAATTTCTAAGCTGTTGTGGTTTGGAAGTCAATTAAGTTGGATGATCTTAATGTGAAGGCCTTGATCTAGGATGATGATAATCTACTAATTTGAAGCCCAAAACCAATGCTTAAGTGATAATACAATCTCTTGATAAGGATTAAGGTCATTTCATTTAAGCATTTTTCAAAATTACAAATTTATCCATAAAGACTTAAGAGCTTAGTACTGAACTAGGCTTGATCTAAAATTACTCAACAAGGTTTAGTAAAGAAAATGCAATCAATTACAGCCTCTTTAAAACACTACAAGCTCAATTTCAATTGAACAGATGAGGATTCCTTAATAACTTAATTTACTCTTAAGGGTGTCTACCCACATTATGACTAAATGAAACATCAAATGAACGTCTAATTACTCTACTCATGGAATAATTAAACATTAAGGTTCATTGAGCATAAGTTAAAATGCCACAACTAAATCTTAATTTAACTAAGGATGATTAATTCAATAATATGATAAGTCCAAATAAACTTGAAATGATTTATAGAGAAGGTCATGCCCCGAGCACTTTTGCAATTATTTGAATATTTTGAAGGACATTTGGATATATTATGCTTTGTTGAAGAAAATTATCCTCAAAATCTTAGGGACCCACCAAGATATGACTCGGGATCAGTTAATTCACACTTCTAATAAAATGCCCTACACTACTTATCCTATATTTATAACCCAATGCTCAAAATTTTGAGTCTGGGAAAAGGTATTTACATTTTTGTGAGCAACTGAGGATATTTTGCCACATATGTATCACCTATCTTGTGTAAGTCAGAGTTCTAGGTGACTAGGTTGGTGACGACATTGCTTATTTATGCTAACCGAGGGACATGAAATGGGAGTCAGAATATGATCTCCTACCTCAAGGATCCTCAATAAGGAGAGAGGATAGGACTTATGATACTATTCATCAGCTTTGGTAAGATTTTCCTTGACACTCTTAAGTTACCAGTAGTCCTAGCCTGATTAGAGTAATTAGCATATAGACTATGCTATTTTAAAAGAAAAAAACCTACAATATAAGATAACAACAATCCTTTTTGTGATGTGATAACTTTTGCTTGCCAAAGTAAATTTTACATGCATGAAAAATTAAAGAATTTTGATGAAAACTTATAAAGGTCAACATGTTAATTCTTTGGATCGATTTCAGGAATTGCCCCTCCTCGGATTGGCGGGGTGACGGCTTTTAACAAAGTTGAATGATAAAGCACACAGTCCGGCTCTGAGCCACCCACCTCTACTAAACTCTATATTCAATCCCGATTTTTCATATGTGATGTCGGGTTTTGCCTTACTTACTTCTGTTTTCTACGACTAGTTTAGACTTCCTTATATCAGATTCTCTTGCCATTCATTTAAATTTCATGTAATTACATTATGTTTATGATAGTAATCATGTAGCAGCAGCAGGAGCGCCAGGTACGCATTTATAGTTTATTTATTGCAGTTTTATTACTTTATCTTACTGTCACTTTACTATGAATGTTATACCTGCAAAAACAAGAAAAACAACACTTTCAAAATAAAATAATACATATTTAAAACCTCAAAACAAACATAATTCACCCATTTTGAATTTACGAAAATCTCTCGGATGAGGTAACATGTGGTTGCTAACGAGAATTCTCTAGTCTAAACGACCTTAACAACCTGTTTAGACTAAGTAAATTCAGAAAAAAATAGTGATGCCGAAATGACAGAACCGTGAGATCTTGACTGGTGTCGCTTAACTTTAATTAAAATCCCCCCCCAAAACAAATCAAAAATAAAACTTAACAATAACAAAACATGACATACAAATTGCAAACCTTAAAGCTACCACTAAAGCAAAGTGTTTGGAACAGACTTTGTGGGCAGCACGACGAAGTCACGATGCATAGAAAAACATCTTCGAGAGAGCAAACAAGGTCTCCATTAGTTGAAAATTTTCTAGTTTAAGCAACAAGCCATAGGATTCTGAGGTTGCTGCCTAGTGCGACATAAATCCTCACCTTATATTTAGGCTTTTGCATAATCATCATGTGTAATATAAGCCTTAACTCTCTTTTGAGGTCGTCATTCTGTATGACATAAATCTTCATATCTTTCAGGCTATTTATATGGTCGAATATCATGAAAATGTAAGCCCTAAATAATAAAATCCACAGGATTAAATTATTAAATAATAACTTCATTTTAAAAAATGAACCCAAATAGTAAGATAGCTTGAGAAGTCACTGTTATGACATCCCTTAGATATTCCTTCTTTGGATTCCAAAAACAAAATGCACCCAATTTGAGCCAATCCCATTTTACACCTCTTTATCTGATTTCGTTGAAAAGTCCTATCCTTTTGAAATCGCTGAAGAAATTATTTCCAGGTTTTTATCAAGAGTTTTCTGAGGTGACTTCGATCGCTTAGGATATAATTAATTATAGGGGCTTGCCTCTATAGGGAACTAAAAAGCTGGATAATATAAACCCTATATAATCTTTATATTAGGTAAGGGAACTTATCAGCCATATATACAAAAGGTTCGCAGACCAAACAAATGTCATAAATTCTTTAGTTTATGTAATTGAGTTCCGTTAACAAGAAATATGTTTATTCCGCGAGATAGGTGCATTGCTTGTGGAGTGATGCTTGGTCATTTAAACTATTAAATATATTAGATCTTTTTGTTTTCATTTTCAAAAATTAGAATATTATTTTCAAAAATCAAAATTGCACGCATATTAATTTAAATACTATTTTCAAGGAATTAAATTGAATCAAAATTCAAGGCCAACATGAGGCACTAAGGTTAGATACTCTATCATGGAAAATCTAACATTTGCTCTAATTGTCTCTGCTTTTAAGATCTCATATTTCTATATGAATCCCATCACAGTCATCACCAACCATCCACTAAAATCAATGCTCACTCGATTGAAACATTTCAGTCAACTCTTGAAGTGGACTGTGGAGCTTGGTGAATTTGACATCCCTTATATTCCCCAAATGGTGAATAAAGCCCAAGTTGTAACAAAATTTAGGCAGATTTATCTGAAAAAGGCAAACCAAGCAAATGAACTAATACTGTCAGCTAAATCTAGACCTTACACATTGATGGGCCTTAGGTCAGATGGAAGTAGAAATTGAAATTGCACTGAGTAATCCTACTAGTGAACATCTTCATCATTCTGCCTTCTTCGAGTTTGAAGTCACTAACAACTAGGCAAAATATGAGGTATTAATAATTGGTCTATGCCTAGATTTAAAATTAGGCATCTGAAATCTAATGATGAAGTCAAATTTATAATTAGAGGCAATTCAAGTCAACAAAAAAATTCAAAGTCAGAGATGAGATGGTGGTTACGTACTTCAACAAGGCAAAGTCGGAGAAAGAGAAGTTTGCAGACTTCAGAATTGAGCAAAGAAAATCAAGTATTAAAACTTCTATCAGAGAACATTAACTTCAAAGAGGGGATGCTCAGAGGCTTCTCTACAAGCCAGTGAGGAACAAGAGTCCATGGAGTTAGAACCTGAGAGCACAAAGAGTTGGATGGATCCCTACATCCAATATCTAGAAATTAAAAAGATCCCTGAAGGAATAACATATCGAAGGATATCCAAGCTTAAAGTTGCATAATACCTCATGATTCAAGATAAACTTTTCCAAAGGTTAGTCACTTCACTACTCCTAAGATGCGTCAGGGAAAATGAGACGGAGGAAATCCTCTGGGAAATACATTTTGGCAAACATGGAAGTATTTTGGGGGAAAAACTTTAGCACATCATGTTAAGAGGAAAGGTTACTTTTGGCTGGCCATCATGAAAGATGTAGAATAGTTTTCTAGGAGATCTGAGCAGTGTTAAAAGTATGCTCCATTGTAATGTCAGTCGGCTCACAAACTGTAGCTGATCGTCAATCATTGGCCATTCATCATTTGAGGACTCTACATCCTCGGGCAGTTTCCCTCTTTAAAGGGCCAGCGTGAATTTCTTTTAGTCATCGTAGACTACTATTACAAATGGATAAAAACAAAGGCCTTTACCCTGATGAATACAAACAACGTCTGAAATTTCATCTTGACAGACATCATATGATGTCAGTTTATATGGCTTACCCTTGGTAATTATCATTAACAATGGAACACAATTCATTGATCAAGGGATAATTTTATTTTTTTGTCAAATTTAGAGAATCAACCCGAAATTCACATATGTACATTATCCCCCGACGAATGGACAAATAGACATTGCTGACAAGCTAATGTTATATCTACAAAGGAAGAAGTTTGAAAAGGCAAATAACAATGGAGTAGACTTAATTTCTTTCGTTATATGGGCCATTTGAATGACATCATCATCAGCGACAGGGCAAATCCCTTACCTGCTTTCCCATGGGACAAAAGAAATGTTGCTAGTTGAGTATAATTACCATAGGTAGAGAGTTGTCACAACGACCTCATTCCATAAGGAGAATCTCACTGACTGGCAGGAGGCAAACTTGAAATACTAGAGGAATGCTGAAAAAACATAGAACTCCATTAAGAAAAAGTAAAGAGAAGGATTCATTGATAATACAAATGTTTGAGATAAGACATTCACACCCGAGGACCTAGTTTTCAAAATCAGCAACATGACGGTCCGAAAACTTGATCAAACTTGGATTGGCTCATACATCATTGATTAAAAAAATCGCCCTAAGAGCATAAAAGCTAAAAATACTCACCGAAAAAAAAGATTCACACAACTAATTACATAGGCCTGACCCACAACCCAAATGTGACCCAACCAAGGTCTAAATCTAACCCAGGTCAAACCAAACCCAGACCCAAACCAACCCAAGTCTAACCTAATCCAAGCTCTAAACCTAATCAAAGTTTGACCTAACCCAAACTTGACCCAACTTAGGCCTAACCCAAACTCTAAACCTAACCCAAACCTAACTAAACATAGGCTTGACCCAACCCAGGTTTAGCCTGACTCAAACCTTAAACTAAACCTAGGTTCGACTCAACCCAGACATAATCCAACTTGGATCTGGCCCAACACAGGTTTAACCTAACATTAATCCTAAACCTAACCCAGGTCAAACACAACTCAGAACTGACCCAACCCAGGTAATCCTAAACCAAAATTATGTCTCCCAACTTTGACCTGACCTAACTTATACATGGTCTAACCCAGATCTAACCTAACCCAAAAACATAACCCACATCAATTCAAATTAAACCCAACATAATTCGGGTTAACCCAGCTTAACCAAGATCAACTCAAATTCAACCAAGCTTAACTTGGGTCAACCTAGCTTAACATGAGCCAACCCAAATCAAACTAAAGTCAAACCTGGTCAACCCATTTTAACCCACGGCAACCCAAACTTAACCCGAGTCAGTTCTGATCGACATGAACCTGATACACCAAAAATATATGTATTTTTAGACCCATATTTAATACTCATTTTTTGTGATATTGCACTTTAATTGAAGATATTTTTAATATTTTCTTGTAGGTTGTTAAATTTTATTGTAGGACATGGAGCAAAAAAGAAGCAAAAAGGATGAAATTTGGAGTCAAAATGGAGAAGTTGATAATTTGTTCAGCACTGACGGCACCGTTTGACAGAGAGCAGCGAATTAAATTGCAGACCACTGGCACCGACGACACCAGTGTCAGTTAAGACTGTCGGCACTATTTTTGGTGTGGGGTTTG
>NW_018164714.1:989495-1008738 GCF_001263595.1 Phalaenopsis equestris | reverse complement strand
CATGTTCATTCTAATGAAAGCATAAGAAATGTGGTCTCGTAAGTTCGTCACTCCACTCGTTATGAATAATTACTTCAAAATGATATATGAAAATCAAATATTTGGGTATACTTGAGAGATTAAACTCACCACCTCCTAGTCCAATTCTTACCTAGAAGAATTACTTATTTTAATGAGGCATCGCCTAAACAAAGAGTTTGATGAAATAGGTCATGACTTATTCCTAACACCCGTAGCGACTTGCTCACCCTCTTTTGCAAGCAACACAACGTCATTGTTTTTGGGTTTGCCATACATATGAGCTTTCAAGGAGAATTCAAGTCAAAAAAATGCCATATGCATGGAGAACTCGCATTTTATAATAAAATGAATTTTCAAACTTGAAAATTGATGAGAAAAGTGACTTATGAGTCAGGATTTTACCCACAAAGAGGTAATCTAGGAAGCTTTTTATGTGAAGGGTACTATTCTTCAAAATATGGTACCTCGCCTTGACGCGGGAGTTGCGACATTCCTCGCTATCAGAATGTGATACCCATGATTGCTGGATTTCATAATCTTTTAGAATCACGAAGGCCCGAGATCGCAGGATTTTTTGTTGCACAGAACATCTTTCATTCCCAATTCTCGCTTCATTGTTTATTTATTTCTTGTTTTCTTCCTAATTTTCTTATTTCTAATTATGGTTATTTCTGTGAGAAGACTATATATGTGGATATTTTGTTGTTTTGAGTAAAGAGCTTTATTTTTAGTAATTTGAGAGATTTTATTATCTGATTTATGACTTAAGGAGTGTTGTATTATTTTCTTTTGAAAGTGGCGTGTCTGTATTTTCCTCAGGAATATGTGGTGGAATCTCTTCGCCGCCCGTGTCTCGCGGATTTGTCATCCAACTTGTATTTTTCAACCTGGACACCCATTGAACGACGCTTATCCCCCTCCAAATACCGTTGAACACTCATATAATCCTTCTCTTACAATTTCACAATACCTCTATGCAAAACTCGCTTCCTAACTACCTTCTAGGAGCTCTAGAATAGTATCATCTAGTACTAATGACTGGCAAAACCCTAAATTTTTTGGGATTTGTCCTTCCTACACCTAAACTAAGATTCCATACAACTTAACCTAACACTCATTAGCAAAATTATTTTCTAAATCTTTCTTATTGCAATTCCTAACACAAATCTTAAATTTTCAAAATTGAACATTTCTACTTTTACCAAAATTCACTCTGATATCTACTATCAAAAGTTAAGCCACTGACTAACTTTGATTTGCAATTCTATATTGTTGAAAACGTTTTCGGGCAAAAAAGTCACCATGCTGCCAAAGAGAAACCCTTAGTGAGAGGTTCAAGAACTAACCATGGAGGATATGCATCGAAAGATCCTCTAACAACAACAGAGGCTTGCCACATTTGAGAGGAGACAATCTATTGAGGTCACTCATAGCCACAATGATGGCTCGCTAGATCAAGAAGAAGTGAATCCCTTCTACCAAGAAGCATTAAATGACGAACAATCCATACACATCAATCTGACATTGAATATTAGAGTAGTCACAATCTTGGAGTGAAAATTAATTTATCGAACTATGACGGTTGTATGGATTCAGATGAGTTCATCGAAGGACTCTGTAGTGAAAGATTTTTTCAAGGGCGTTCCACTTAACGAAATGGTGAAAGTAGCCATTATTAAACAATGAAGAAAGTTTCTTTGTGGTGGGAGAATCTGAAGCATTTTTGACAGCAGAGAGGAAAAAGTAAATTCATTACTAGGCCCAAGTTGAAACCGGAAATGCAACACAAATACTTAGCAACACATTACAGACAAGACATTTTTTAGACTTCACCACTTACAACATAAAGACCTCTCAATAAAGAAGCACACAACTTATTTCGAGCAACTTTTGTTGAAGTGTCGGTTAATGGAGCTCAAAGAGAACAACAACATAACTCCATATTGAAAGGGATCGAAATTTTCTATTGGCAGTGTGGTATAGTTGCAGTCTTATTGCAGATTACAAGATGTCCAAATTGTAACCTTGAAGGTGGGAGACAACACAGTATGAGGTCCACACCCTTTTTCAAACATGGTTCATCCATCAGATTAGACAGCTAAAGTACACCAGTGGAGCATTAAAGTTGTCCCCACTAGTGTGGACAAAAGGTGGAGCTTGCCAACACTCCCAAGTTCAACTCTGTTAGTAACTGCTTTAAATGCATGGTTTTGGCCACGTGGCATCTATTTGCTTAAACAAGAGGATGATCTCTTTTACTGAGCAAAGAGTAGTTGATGATATGGACAATGACACGGGAGAGAATGAAGATGTCAGAGAGGAGTTTTAAACTCTAGCCAATGTGGAAGAGACGATAATGATTCAAGCAGAGTTCATGAGAGAGATTCCAACTAAATTATTATTGGTTGTTCTAGAAGACAGTGAATCTGAGTATTAGACGTCAGAAATGAGGTAGCCCTTACTGAGAGAGTCGCCAGATTTCCTGACCGATAGTTTATCTTTTCGGTAATTGCCACTGAGAGTGGTCTAGCATACCATAGATTTTATTCCAGAGTTAATTTCTCCATACATATTTGTTGGATGTGCCTCGCCAAGTAAGGAAGTGGGAGAAACAGGTTATATTTTTAATTGCTTGAAACTTGGTTCGTGAGATTATCTGTCTATGTGCAGTTTTAGCTGTGGTTATGCAAAAACAATATAGATATTTATTCTATCAATATATACTTTAGAAGGACGTATGTTTTTTGGAGTTACTTGAAATGGACATGAGCATAGATTTTGTAGTAAGACCATCGAGCATAACAAGTTAATGATTTTGTTATGGTGGTGGTAAATCAATTCCAAATCCTACAGAGCAAAAGAAGAAGTGATGCAGGAGCTGTGACCGCTTTGCGGTATTGGAAAATAATATTGTGATTGCGAGATTCCACAATCTTTCAAAATTATGAAGGTCCGTGATCACTGGACGTGATTTCACACAAAACATCTCCCGTTTCCAGTGTCTACTTGATTCTCTTTATTTTTTTTTCTCTCTTTCTTTATTTCTAATTATGGTTATTTTTTGTGTGGAGATTATTTAGATGGATATTCTGTTGTTTTGATTATATAGCTTGGTTTTAAGTATTTTGAGAGATTGTATACTATGATCCATGATCAATAAGTGATGTATTATTTCTTTTTGCATGTGGTGTGTCTGTATCTGTCTTAGAAATCAGTGGCAGAACCTCCTTGCCCCTCGCATCTCGCCGTTTCAATGTCTGTCTTGCTTTTCAAATGGGAAAGCTACCGAACGACGTCCACTCCCCTCCAAACACTTTTTTTCGTACGTATTATCCTTCTCTTACCATTCCACAATCATTTCTCCTCAAAAACATATTCTTAAATAACTTCGAGGAGCCCTAGAACAATATCATCCCTTCTTTTCCAAGGTCATCACGAGCATGACTCCAAAATATTAGAAAAGTTCATTTTTCCCATTTCTTTCCTGTTCTTTTAGCTCAAATCCCTCTTTATATCGACTCTTTTGTTGGTGGTGTGGATTCATAATCAAATTAGGATCCAACAATGATATATGCATCTTATTTATAATAACAAATTCTTTCTCAAACTAAAAAAAAAAAGAAAATTTGCATAAAGTTGCCAATACCAAATTACCCAAAAACTTGCGCAATTAGATTGGGATACAAAAATCTTTCTTACCCAACATGCATCCATATCCGCGTAACTCGCAAGACTCATGCTCAATTCATCATAGAACTCACTTGCATGGATGGGGGCAAAGGCGTTTGAATAAGCAACCAAAAATTTTCTGCGCCCATAATATCTCATGGGATCAGGATTCCTGTGGGGCTCATGAAATCTGAATCCGTGAATAGAAGCAAGAATTAAATCAAAGTTTAAATGGCAAATTTTTTTCTCAAAACCTAAATGTGGACTTGCATTTCTATTTGATGCAATAACTTAATTATAACCCCTTATCATTAAACTTTATATATATTATCACCTTATTTAATTATGATAAAAGCCCTTATAATCTTTTAATTTGTAATCATAATCTAATATTAGTGTTGAATCACTTTATTTTTAATTTTTAAATTTTATTTTTACATAAAATGATATCGGAGTTAACTCAAACCATGATAAAATGAAAATATTTACTGCTGAAATTTAAAGGTCAAACCACGATAAAATGAAAATATTTACTGCTGAAATTTAAAGGTTCCAACGATGACTCTTCGGCTTAAAACAACACAAACACAAAATGACCGCCTTGGTAGTGAACGTACTAGGCCTGGGTGTTGGGTAGATCGGGCTGGGCATGAGTCGGGCTTTTTTGGTCTTTGATCAGCCAAAACGGGCTCGTGCTGGGCTGCAGCTCATTTTTTATTTAAAAAATCATAGCCAAGCTCATCCACTCTATAGGCCGAGCCGGGTCGGGCAAGCTCACGGGCCTTAATAGAGAAATCAAAATTTTTCCTCTTTTTTATTATTTTAAGCATAATGAAGCTGAGGAGGCTTTGAAGAAAATTAAGGGTGAAAATTTTGTAGGCCCTGATGTATAGTGTCGAAGTATTTAGGAGATTTGAGAGTTTCTTGGATTACTAAACGCTTTAATATTTTTTTAAAAAGTAAATTGATGCCGGAAGAGTCAAGGAAGTGTTTTGGTCCTCATTTTTAAGAATAATAGGGATGCACAAGAGTGTGGAAATTATAGAGGAATTAAGTTGATGTGCCATATTTTAAAATTATGGGACAGGGTAATTAAACATAGGTTAGGATGTATTACAATGATTTCTCATAATCAATTTGGACTTATGTCAGGCAGGTTTACCATGAAAATTATACATTTTCTTAGAGGTTTGGTGGAGAAAGGTTTGGTGAAGAAGTACAGAGAGAATCAAGATGATATACATAAGATTTTTATTGATCTAGGAAAAACTTATGATAAGGTTCTAAGAGATATTCTTTGGAAAGTTCTAGAGAAGAAAAATGCTGATATGACTTATATTCAAGTCATTAAAGATATATATACTTGAGCTGTTACTTATGTTCAAATAAGAGGATTGACCAAATATTTTCCTATTTCAGTTGGTAAGAGGATTGACCTAATATTTTCCTATTTCAGTTGGATCAGATTGACTTTTAAGCCCATATCTTTTTGCTATAGTTTACGGATTGACTTTTAAGCCCATATCTTTTTGCTATAGTTTTGGATGCTCTTACTGGACATTTACAGGAGGATGTACCTTGGTGTATGCTTTTCACTAATGATATCCTTTTTTGTGGATAAAACTAGAGAAAGAGCTCAGGAATTACTTGAATGGAGGTTTAAAGTGGGCTCTAAAGGCCTTCGTTTGAGCAAAACTAAAACTGAATACATGGAATGTAATTTTAGCAGTAGTAGCTCTAGTTAGAGTTGTAAATATGGGCGATCAAATCATTAAAAGATGTGAACGCTTTATATATCTCGGGTCTATTGTTCAAAGTGATAGTGCTGTAGATGGGGATGCTATTAGTAGAATTTAAGTCAGTTGTTTGAAATGGAGGAATGCTTTAGGAATATTGTGTGATCGATAAGTTTTGCTTAGATTGGAAGGAAAAATTTATAAGATGGTGGTGAGACCTGCAATGCTTTATGGTGCAGAATGTTGGCCTTCAAAAGAGAAGTATAAAACAATTTAAGTGTTGTCGAGATGAGAATGCTTAGGTGGACGAGTGACTTTACACTTAGAGACAAAATGTAAAATGAATATATCTGTGATAGGGTTGGTGTAGCTCCAGTAGCAGACAAAATTAGAGAGTCTTCTTAGATGGTTTGGTCACATCAAACGTCGACTATCCGATGATCCAATTAGGAAAATGGATGTTTTAGATTCAACTTATGTTAAGAAAGACAGAAGTAGACACCAAGAAAGAATTAGACATATTGTATAAAAATTGATCTTAATTTATTAGAATTAAATGAAAATATAACACTCAGTAGGATGCAATAGAAAAAGAAGGATTCATGTAACAACCCCACTTAGTGGGATAAAGGCTTGTTGTAGTTGTATGATTTTAAGCATTAAATGGAGTTTTAAAGTTGATGGATATTTGCAATTTGGTAGAAGTTGTGATCCATCTCTGTTTATTGTGTGTTAATCATCCAATATAATAATTTCACATGATAATGGTGAGTCGATGTCTTGAGTGTAGATGGTATGCATTAATGCATCACTGGTGTTTCACTCTTCCAATATAACTCATTCGTTTATGTGTTTTTTTTGTGGCTTTTTGATGGTTTGGTCACATCAAACGTCGACTATCTGATGATCCAATTTGGAAAATAGATGTTTTAGATTCAACTTATGTTAAGAAAGACAGAAGTAGACTCCAAGAAAGAATTAGACATATTGTATAAAAATTGATCTTAATTTATTAGAATTAAATGAAAATATAACACTCAGTAAGATGCAATAGAAAAAGAAGGATTCATGTAACAACCCCACTTAGTGGGATAAAGGCTTATTGTAGTTGTATGATTTTAAGCATTAAATGGAGTTTTAAAGTTGATGGATATTTGCAATTTGGTAGAAGTTGTGATCCATCTCTGTTTATTGTGTGTTAATCATCCAATATAATAATTTCACATGATAATGGTGAGTCGATGTCTTGAGTGTAGATGGTATGCATTAATGCATCACTGGTGTTTCACTCTTCCAATATAACTCATTCGTTTATGTGTTTTTTTTGTGGCTTTTTGATGGTTTGGTCACATCAAACGTCGACTATCTGATGATCCAATTTGGAAAATAGATGTTTTAGATTCAACTTATGTTAAGAAAGACAGAAGTAGACTCCAAGAAAGAATTAGACATATTGTATAAACAGGTATGCTGAAGGTGTCTACCAGCAGCGGGGTAGGGGTTGGAGGTGACGGGTTGCAGCAGGATTGGGGATGGAGGTGATTGATTGCAGCAGAACTGGGGTTGGAGGCGACAAACGATAATAGCGAAGGCGCTGGAGGGTCGGCGGTAGCAGGACAATTGTTGGAGGCGGCGAACAACAACAGGGAAGGCGCTGGAGGGGCTGGCGGTAGCATGACAATTATTGAAGGCGGCGAACAACAACAGGGAGGGTTCAAGGGGTGGCCGACGACGATTCTACTAGTGCTGGATAGCAGGCGACAACAAAAAGGGAAAGAACAATGGAAGATAGTCAACACCTCGGACGAGTTATAGCCGCAACACCTTCTCACAGTCAGATTGGCGGTGAACAACAACAGGGAGGGTGCAAGTGGTGGCCGACGACGATTTTACTAGTGCTAGGTAGCAGGCGACAACAAAAAGGAAAAGAACAATGGAAGATAGTCAACACCTCGAACGAGTTATAGCCGCAACACCTTCTCACAGTCAGATATAAACCTCGAAAGGGAGAAAGACCGGAGGCAGAAATATGAAAATCAGAGATAATTCAAGACTAACTTCTAAGCAGGCAAAGTATCCTATATATAATTGGTTAAGAAACAAGAAATATAAAAAGAAAGGGATGGGATAGGAAGGAACTAGAAAAGACAATGGATGAAATAGGAAGGGAGTAGAAAACGAAAGGATGGGGGGGCGGCAGAAAAGAAAACGGAAGCTGTGTCAGGCAAGCTTTGTGCAAAAAAAAAATCTTATTATACATGCTAATCTCGATTTATTTTATATATTTAAAATCATTTTTACAATGTTAAAATTATTACTTCCTAAAAAAATCAAGATTGAAATGGGAGCTTTACATCCTAGTATTATACAAGTATTTGACACACAAATAAGTAAAATAAAAGAATATAGGATGCTAAAATTTTTAAGTGGAAAAACCATGATGGAAAAAATCACTTGATCTACCCTAGATGATATGATTTATTATATGAGATTAATTACAAAGTTTTGATTTTTCCATAACCGGAGAAAATGAGATTATAAAGTGATATGCCCAGAACTTGATCGCTCATATTTATAGTGGAATTAAAAGTGGTGGAAGAGAAATGAAGGTTGGTTGATGGTAATCTTGTTATAGTGATCGAGTGATGTTGGATAATGCTGATTAGACAACGATAACTAACTGGTGGCGGTTGTTGGTGTTAGATGTTGGGTAAAGCTCTAAAATTCTTGGAATTCTAGAAATTTTCAAGCCTCGAAACTCTCTCTCAACTGTCAATCTCTTCACATGGAGCTTAAGGGGATCCCATGTATAAATTTTAGGAGAGACATTTAATAAATTTAGCTAAAATCATAAAACACACCATCACACATTATTTATTGATTGTACATTTTATCATAGATTATTTTTTTAGTTTTAAATCCCTTAATATTATGGCAAATAATAATCTTAAGTGTCTTAATAATATTGAAAATGATAATCTTAAGCTCGTTAATTTCTCTCATTGAGACACTCGATTTTATTATAAATATGCAAATTTGAAGATTACTTGCTTTTTAATTAATAATTTACAACTTATAATTATGCTAACTGGTTGATTTGAACTCATTTAAATTTGAATTGAACTAATTTTAATAGTTAATTTAAATTAGTTACTATCAGTGGTTTTTACTATAAATATTAGAATTATTATTGAAAATAGTAGCACAAAAAGACCAAGTCCTTATCTATCGAAAACTTTCATGAGCAAGCTTAAAGGCTGGTTCTGTAAAGCAAACAACATCAAAAACAACCGCGTCTTTAAAACAATTTTCCACCTATATATATATATATATATATATATATGCTACCTTCTATACGTATTAACGGGTTAAAAGGTGTATTAACCTTTTTTTTTAATTAAAGTGGTATTTTTTGATATAAAATAATTAGTTGTTATAAATACAAAAAAATGAAATTTAGGTATTCAACCTAAACATATACATAAAAATCATGGGATTGAATTCTTATGTATTTTATCTAAAACCTAAACTTTACTTTATAAATTTGTACCTCCCAATCTTTTATATCACCTTGAAAGCAACACTATTTAAATTTTGAAAAATTGAAACAGACCTTTTTATGCATAGGTCAAATGGTATGCATGTAAAAGTTGAAGTTTAGGTGTTAGATATGTAAATAAATTAGAATTGAGTGGTTTGTATGTAAATCTTCCTTAAATTTAATGTTATGATTGAATTAATTGGCAATTGCTATTTTATCATGTGACCTAATGATGGGTGAAGAAATGCCTTCTGAAGATTATTTATTTATTTAATTTTCACTTGTTTCTTTTGCTGCCAATAGCTGTATCGTATGAATGGCATTTTAAATATAACTATCTTTATTGTAGCTGACAGTTAAATTTTGCTTTGAATTGAGCATGACAGGCAAAAGACAGGCTTGTAAATGTCGGAAGTATCACACATTCTTACCCTTTTTGTTGGAGGTCTGACACTCCTCTTATTTACAGGGCTGTCCCAAGCTGGTAAGGGCATTATTGTTTCGTCTCCCACCTTTAGGTTTTTGAACTTCTAAATTGTGACCTTTTGAACAATGGCAATATTGAATTTTAAATTCAATCTATGCATTTTCAATCATGTTTTCTCTTCAGTTTGTGAATGACGTTTGAAGTGAAGCTATATGAAAATATATTTATCATTTGAGCACTATATTCTGTTTTCAGCTTATTTTCATATTTCTATCAATCTGTTATTTTCGTGACGCTCAACTATGAGGAAGGGAACTGACAGCAACTCAAAGAAAAAAAAAAGAAAAGAAAAAAGGATTTATTTCCATATACTGATGTGACGTCCTGATTTCTTATTTTTGCGAATTCTTTTATTGACCAAAATTCTTATGCATTTTTAGTTATTGGCTTGTTAGTATTTCTGATTTTATTTAAACTCAAATGTAGTTTCATAAATTATGATAAAGGTTGAGTTGCTGCTGCTGAATAGTTGACATTGCACATTAGAACTTGATTTTACTGTTATTTTGTGCTTGATATTTTATATTCATATGAAAATCTTCTGTAGGTTCGTCGCTGTGGAAAAGATTAAAGATCAATTACTGGAATGTAACAAACAGACATACTGGGTTCCCGAATATGTCAAGGTTTGCACTTTTTAGCCTATCAAATGATGTATTTCTTTCTTTGTTATGTGTGTATTTCTGATGTAATTATTGACATTAATACACTGTGCGAAAAACTGTTTACCATTAATATGGATGCAAGATGATTTTAGTAATGCTTCAATATCTTACACAATTTTAGTTATTAGTAATGAAACTAATGTTTTTAGAACTTACCTTTCAGTGAATCATTATGCTGTTATGTGATGTATTTCTGATGTAAATATTGACATTGATCCATGCATGTAAGACATAATACAATGTGTGAAAAAACTGTCAACTAATATGGATGCAAGTTGGTTTTAGTTATGCTTTAATATCTTACATAATTTTAGTTATTACTAATGAAACTAATGTTTTTAAAACTTACCTTGGAGTGAATCATTATGCTGTTATGTGATGTATTTCTGATGTAATTATTGACATTGATCCATGCATGTAAGACACATAATACAATGTGCAAAAAAAAACTGTTTACCGTTAATATGGATGGAAGATGGTTTTAGTTACCTTGGAGTGAATCATTATGCTGTTCTGAAGATTAATAGAGTTTTCAGGAAAAAAAAATTGAGAGAATTGTGAGAAGTAGGCTTCTGTTCTGAAGATTAATAGACTTTTCAGGAAAAAAAAATTGAGAGAAATTTGAGAAGTAGGCTTCTGGAAATTACAGCTTTCCATAATTTAAAACTTAATTAATATATTATTATTGGTAAGTTAATGAATTTACCATCTAGTTTCTACAATGTTTTGGGTCTCTGGATGAGCTGGATTCAGATATTAAAGTCCTAGACGCTAGGTGATACATTTTTATCTTTTGATATTCAAGATGATTTTAGCACTTACAACCTCTTGAATTTCTGCTAAGCGATTGATACTCAAAATCATGTAGTTATTTTTGGAAGTCAGCACAGCAATTATTCAGGAAACAAAGGTGTTGAAGTGCTCTCTACAAGTAAAGGTTCCATTTTGGCATTGGGTTGATTTTTCTGAATTACAGGATACTTCTTAGAATTTGCAGTGCTGTAATGGATCTCCTAGCTAGCCTTTGAAGATCTCAACAGCTTTCTAGATATTTTTTCTTCAATTTTTACGCCCTTGAAAGTAGGAAATTTATACAATTCCTGATGTATTTACATTGGAATTTCTAGTTCTGGAAGTACTGACTCTGGGAATTTAGGTTCCCATTTATATTGGGATAATTCTCTCAATCTACTGCTTTCCATATAGAAATATTATCTTTGTTTCATATTTTGATTTGCATTTTGCTATTTTTTTCTAATTTATTTCTTTCTATGCTCGTATTTTGTTTGTACGACGACAACAACAACAACAACAGAGCCTTAATCCCACTATGTTTTGTTTGTACGACGACAACAACAACAACAAAGCCTTAATCCCACCACTATGTGGGGTCGGCTACATGAATCCTTTTTCTCCATTGCGTCCTGTTTTAGTGTCATATTTTCATTTTATTTTGTTTGTATTTACTATAAATCTTGCACTTATTGGTACCATGGAATGTAGAATTTTTTTAAATTTCTCAGCTTGTTAATAGAGCTGTCTTTCTCTATCTTCATCCTCTTAGATTTTTAAATTCTTCCTTAACCTCCTCTAAATTATTATTATTTTCTCTATTATTATTAGTATTAGTATTTTTGTAAACATGATGGTCAAATGGAAAGGGCCTTGGAAAGAATCTTCTTTGGTTTCATTTTTTTGTTCTGAATCAAGATCCCATATTAACATTGATATCTATGAAATCTTCTCTAATATGTTGATTATCCAACTAATTCAAAAACCCACATAAGTCAAAATAGACATCAATTTAGTTTCTAAAAAAGCTTTGATCTTGAATGAATTTAGTGTCTGAAATAGAAATCTTGGTTTTTATGATAGAAAATGCCTCTTTATTTTAGTCTTTTTCTGTGCTTAAAGATTTATGCAAGCTAATTGTCGATGGTTCAGTATTGCAATTATTTGGTATTAGAACTATCTGGTATTAGAACTATCAACCTCACCAGCTTATTAGGTATATAACTCGTTCTCTCGATTTCTAAACTTTCCTGCAACTTATTATTAATCAATAAAATTATGATTGATATGAATTGTACAAGTATATTTTTTCCTTCTCCTGAATTTCAGTATTTGATATCGGGAAGCAAAATTGGCAGTGTAAAAGAAAATATTGGTTATATGTCCTAAATAGTGAAGTGACCTGAAAGACGAGAAACATGCTTAATATTTGTCTACCCTGGAATCAAGATTCTATATTTTAAAAAGTCTTATATTAATAGTGAAGTCTATGTTGAGCATATGGGGAGCATGAATCCTGATCTTAATTTTCAAAATACATTGTGGAGGAGCTTTAAAAGCTTAATATGTCATTTTGCTTAACATGCATTGCTTATCAGTAATGTGTTTGAAATGGATTCTCTTACCTGTTTGCAGCTATTTCATTGGTTGTAATAATCATCATTAGTTATGCTAAATTTTGATGATTGGTCTCATGGAATGTAAATAAGTTGCTATTTTATCAATTGCTATTGTATGTTTCCATTCATTTATATTGTTCATTCATTTTCATCACTTGCACTTAGTATTTCTCTATGTTTGAAGAATATTGATAGCTGACATGATTACAGGAGAAAAGATTTCACAACTGGCTTGAGAATGCACGTGATTGGGCTGTCAGCCGAAGTCGTTTTTGGGGCACCCCTCTTCCAATTTGGGTTAGCAAGGATGGCGTTGAAAAAGTTGTCATAGATTCCATTGCTAAACTTGAAAAGTTGTCTGGTATCAAGGTCAGTTTCTTGCAGCTTCTCTCCTTCATTGAAAATGTTTTTTCAATCTTTGGTTTTCCTTTTTGCTTTTTTGTGTCATCTTCTCTTATGCGTTTGACAACTTTCCCCCCCCTTTATGCTTGAAAAGATCACCACATTTTCCTTGCTATAGTTTTGTCGTTTCTTAATATTTGTAAAGAAAGATATAATCCACAGATTGAGTTTCATGTAATTCATTAGTGATCAGTTATTTGAAAAAATCATGTTTAACATATTGATGTTATATTTTTGTGTTTGCACCAGGTCACTGATTTGCATCGCCACCATATAGACCATATTACTATTCCTTCTGGGCGAGGTCCTGAGTTTGGTGTGCTACAGCGCGTCGATGATGTGAGTTCTATGTTCAGAAGAAATTACCATGTATATCCATTTCTTGTTTGTCTCCTGATACTTGTATTTTTTTTTATATCGCACTTTTATTCCAAATACATGAGAATGATTTGAATTAATATGTTAATATATCATTGCACTCCTGTTTGATGATGAAAGGTATGTATTAATTACTTACCTTTTTAAACAGTCAATTTTTTTTTATTTTTTATTGTTTTGACGCGATAAATTGCTTTGCTTGTGTCATTTTTTTTATCGCTTTGTGAGCACCTTCAAGTCAGTACGTAGTTGTGTGTGCTTGTTTTTGGTGGAAGGCAGTTGGCTCGCATTATACTATTTAACATCTGATTATCTTCTGAAAGGAGCTTTTGTATCACAAGCGATGCAACATTTATGCATACTCTGCAGCGAAGCGCTGTGATCATGATTTTAATGATTTTATATCATTTTCTAGTGCTTTTAGCTTAAATATGGATGCTCAGTTTCTTGTCTGCTTTTTATCTTGGAAAGTAATGATGATGTTGATAACTAACTGTAATATTTCACTCCTTGACCAAGACAATTGCTTAAATAATAATTTTTCCAGTTGTATGATCTTATAGAGTAATGCTTGAACAATATACATTTACTATGGTGTATATGTCCATGTTTTTTGTTTTTTTTTCTTGTCTGCTTTTTATCTTGGGAAGTAGTGAAGATGTTGTTAATTAATCATAATATTTTACTCCCTGATCAAGACAACTGCTGAAATAAGAATTTTACCCTTTGAATGAGTTTATAGTGTAATGCTTGAACGATATGTAAACTTTCTATGTTGTATATAATTTCATTTATTTTTTATTTTCTGATTACACAAAGCCTTCTTAATAGATTTGTCCATGTTTCTTGTTTTATTTTATTTTATTTTATTTTGTTTATTTTTTCATTTGAATTGTAACTGTCGTGGATGCAGGTATTTGACTGCTGGTTTGAGAGTGGGTCTATGCCCTATGCCTATATTCACTATCCATTTGAGAATGTTGAACTTTTTGAAAAGAACTTCCCTGGCCATTTTGTTGCAGAGGGCATTGATCAAACTCGTGGATGGTTGGTTCTTTATCAGTATTTTTTGCTATATTTATTGCATCACCTCTGATTTATTTGTTTTAAATGTTTTGAGTATTTCCCAATTCGTCACCTTTTGTAGACAAAATTTTTGATAGTAGGATTTATCATTAGCTTCTTTTAATGTTTAAACTGTTACCATTGCTACTGGACTAGGAATTTATGTTTAGATACATTCTTGTTCTTTTGCAGCTCTTTTATTTATTATTTTTCACGAAATATAGGTGCTTTTATTATTAGGCGATTCTGAGTCTGTTTTGGGCAGCTGCAGCTTATCAATAAGTTACTGCGCAGCAGCTTCCTGTGGTAGCTGCTGCGTGGAAGCTGACTGACTGTTTGTTTTTTGCTGTTTGAAAATTGCTGCGCGACATCTGTTTCTGAACAAATGACCATTATGCTCCTGTATAGTAATGTTGTTTGTAACATAACTCTCATAGCAATATATTTGATACTCGAGAAATAAAAATACATAACTGTCATAGCAATATATTTGATACTCGAGAAATAAAAATTCACTTCAAAACAGTACAAAAAATAAGATATACACCTCACTTAACAGTAAAAAAATGAAAAAAAATAATTAAAATTAAAATAAAAAATATGATAATATTAATTTTAAAATTCAGACGGCGTATGCCAACATATGTCACGAGCTATGCCGTCCTCAAGGGATACTATCCATTCCCAATCACTCAGCAGTGGAATTTGCCAGACTGTCTGTTCACCGGAAGAAGTTACACTTGTTCGTATTTTTTGCGGGCACCTGTAGAACCCTCCCGTAGTTATGTGGCTAACGTAGCGTCAGTTGGGAAGTTTGAAGTCCATGGTGGCACAACAATCCTTGGGAGGTCCTAGAAATCCTAGAGCTCATCTTTGCTGAATGCTTTAAAAGACAATTCATTGGTCATATAACACAAGTTGAAATTGATAAAAGAAGTAATTAATTATGGTTTTGTGCGGGTGTGAGGTCTCAGAGAACTCAGTATATCAACTAATGAATTTGTCACCACAAGAAAACAATAGACCTTGTGAAAAATGAGTTCTTGATTGCTTTTAAACTACGTAATCCCAAGCTTGTGTGTGTCACATATGCATAGCACCAAGAAAAACCATCCAAAAGAACCTCAAAAAAACATATCGTAAAAAAAAAGAGGAACTTGATTGCCTTCAATAGGATTTCACATGTAACACCAACCAATACCAACAAACAGACAATCCAGAAGAACTTATAAGGTCAAATATCTCATCATGAAACTTTCAAATCCATCTGTGTTGCAACATTGAAAATTTAATTGTTATGTGCACTGTCATCCCAACCGGCCATGACAAAAGTGATGCACATGTTGAAGTCACATACGTCCATGACATTCTGTGTCGGGGACCCGCAATGATCGATGAATGAGATTTTCTCATTATTTGAAACATGTGCCATCAATATGCGTTCCATCGATTGTTTAATACAAATTTGAAAAGATAACAATGGGTTACGTAATAATGTTGTTTTTTTCAAAATTCAATATAATAAATTTAAGACATTTCTTTAAACTTAAAGAATGACATATACTGTGAATCGTGTGAAATCTCTATGGGGGTCGTTCGAACTTAGGATTTGTTAATTTTATGACTTGAGAATAAAAACTCACAAATGCCTTCAGCCTCACGAAGAAGTATCTGCAAATTATTTCGGAGTGTTGTCCATTTCTCCTTGCATTGATTCATTTTGCGATAATATATAGAGGTTTATCGCCAACACCTCTCGTGAAGTCATTCTGAAAAGGCCATGAAGTCCATGATTTCTGTGTAGTTCGTCAAATAAATCGTTGAATACCGTCTGTGTCATGTTGTGCATATTGCTAAATCTCGTTGGGTGGCCTGAAAGTAACTCCCCAACCCATTTGTCCTCAACATATGAGGATGTCATGCAAGGGAGCGATCTATGTACGAGTTATAATATTCGTACATCAAACATACGATAGCTACAGATAGTTACAACTCTCCTTATGCATCATTCTCTGGTTGCATCCATATAGATCAGTATCGTACTGGCTAACACAGAAGCATCAATGAATTAGCTACAATAATATAAGGTTACGAACAATACAATAAACATATAAGCATCACTAAATAAGTCATGTCCTAAGCAGTTGAAATATTCATAGCAAAATCAAAAATAATAAACAAATATAAATATCTCAAGCGATTGTAAATAAAAAAATGTATCTCAAATGTTTCTGCAATTATAAAATTGTCATAGGTACGCCACTCCACTGTCATCGGGCATCTTGATAAAAAAATCTCTTTGGGTCGAATCTTCAGGCAACTCTATCACAAATAAGTACACCGGCAAATCCTCATAAATTTTCCTAATTCCATTCATAATTTGCAGGATCTGGTCGTCGAAAGTTGCTTGAGATGTGTGGGGTTCAGCGCTGTATGATGTCATCTGCTGTGATATCTAACTTCTAAGGAAAACCGTTCAACTTTCTTTTTATTCTCAACCCACAGATGCTTAGAATAGCAGGTCGACTCAAGTTCATGGACGTCTGGGGCTAGGGACTTCGGTGGAATCACCAGCTTGGTCGACTCTCAAGTACTCGGGGGTGCCACCAAACACTGTCTCACTTAGGGCACATGCGTTTTTGCCCATAGCGACGACACCCCTAAACATTCGATCCAACTTCCTCTCCAACTCAGGATCGAGTCCACTGAGTTTAAATTTTATTGCAACATGCACCACACCTACAAATTCATAACATCTACTTCAACTTTAAAACAAAATGAAATTGACCAAATTAGGGGACATGTCAAAAATGCTTACCACAAGTCTTCATGCCCACCACTCAGAAGCATTAATGGTTTGCTTCACCGGATCTCACTATAAGCCCAGTTGATCCTTATTTCAATTTTTTTTCAAAATTTCCAATCCTTTTTTAGCTAATCAAACTTGTTCTTTAAGTGCATCATATCGTACTCTCTGTCTGTAATTTCCTTGAATTTTCTGATAATATTTTGTTACCATTCCTTGTTGAAATAGGTTGTAGGCATATTTCTCAGATCAATCTTCTCGAGGAAAATGTCACAAAATTTTATTTTTATTTTTTTTCCACTTCTCTGTGGTCTTAACCATGTATTACTATGATGAAAAAAATAATGTTACACAAATAAAAATGCAATAATATATGCACATGCACACACCACACACACACACACCACACACATCACCACACACCACACACCACAATAGCACATCGACACACACCACCACAAACACCACACCTTCCTAAACCCTCCACACACCCAACCAACCACAATAGTACATCCTAAACCCTCCACCCCACCCCCAACCAACCACAATAGCACATCTACACCACACACACAACCACACCTCCCTCAACCCTCCACACACCCAACCAACTGCAATAGCACATCCGCATCACACACCACCACACCTCCCTAAACCCTCCACATCCACATCACACACACCACAATAGCACATCCACATCACACACACCCCCAAACACACCCACACCTTCCTAAAACCTCCACACACCTCGACACACCCAACCAACCAACATACCACATCTGCACACCACGCCACAACAACACATCCACACAATACACCATTACACACTCCACCCACCTCCCCACCTCCCCACCACACCTTATGCCTTAAGGTTCTCGACATTTGCTCGGAAATGTTTAATGAAGGGATTAAAAACAATTGAAATCCTTTTCTTTGCAATACTCACATTACAACAATATGAATTTTAGCTACTTTAAGGATGTGACAAATATACTTGCTTATTGCTTACCCCATGACCACACCAAATCCATATAGACCACAACAAACCACCACACCACAGGACCACGACACACCATAACAAATCCAACACCTGCTTTTCACGGCTGCAAACCCCACCACAGATGCACCCCCTGGCTAACACAACAGGACAACAATCCAACACGGGCCAACACAAATCCCACACCCCACAACCCAACAATCCACAAATCCTTCATTCCAACAACACCCGAAACCCACCACACAATAGAGCAAAACCATTCACAGATGCAAACCTCACCACAAAAACAACAACCCAAAAACAATTCCAACACCCCACCACACTAAAAACAAAGAAATTCATAGATGCATAAAACATAAACAACAGCTGAAACCGACCACACCAATCCTCCTCTTCTTCATTAGCATTGATTCAAATCCATCACAAAAATTAAAATCGAAGCATCAGCAGTCGAAACCGCCGCAATATCGAATGTAAAACTCTCAAAAAGTCAAAATATCTAAAAAATTTGGTGATATGCAGAACACAAGAAACCCATCAAGTGAATCCACGAAGAAAGCGTACAAACCAATGCGGCTACGAAGATAAGGGATACAGGATACCGGAAGAAGAAGCAAACGTCCAGTTTCCTCACAGATGTCGGGGAACAAAGAGAAGGAAGAAGAGCAAATGCGGGATGAGGACGAGCGGGGCACAAGAGTTGTTTAGGGCAGAAGACACGGTGACTTTTCTATAAAACACACCCCACACACCATCACACCTCCCTAAATCCTCTACACACCCAACCAACCACAATAGTACATCCACACCACACACACTACCACACCTCCCTAAACCCTCCACACGCCCAACTAACTACATTAGCACATCCACATCACACACACCACCACACCTCCCTAAACCCTCCACACACCCAACCAACCACAATAGCACATCCACACCACACACACCACCACACCTTCCTTTACACACACATCACCACACACCACACACCACAATAGCACATCGACACACACCACCACAAACACCACACCTTCCTAAACCCTCCACACACCCAACCAACCACAA
>NW_018164714.1:987855-989395 GCF_001263595.1 Phalaenopsis equestris | reverse complement strand
TAGGATTTTTTGAAGATTAACACTAATAAATATGCGACTTGTGAACTTTTCTTTATGTTGAGGGTGGGAATTGGATGACATCTTGATAGTGTACAAGTACCTTGTTCTGAAGCCAATTATTTCAGGCTTAGGATTTTGGAAGCCAGGTACAACTAGCACAACCTGTTACTTTCCTCAAGTCTATTGTCTATACAAACAAAAAGGCAGACAAACACTCAGAACCAAACACACAAGATGGCCTCATCATTATTCCAAGCAATTCATATCAGACTTGGATTTGACATGAAATTGGTTTGAACTTGCTGGCTAATCACATGATTCACTTTGAATACTATTTGGTTCGAAATATGAACTTTCTTTTTTCATTTTGGGTTCTAATTGTTTTTCCAATTCATTGCCTTATATTTAGTCCTACCGTTGGCATCACATCTTTTTTGAGCTTGCTTACCTATTTATGAGGCAGATATTTATTTTGTGATTATTATGGCATGTCTTAGTTTTATTTCGCATCACAAACTGTTAATTTAGTACTTTGTAAGATGGGTTCCTATATTGTAGATGATGACTTATGTGATAGTGGTGGGATATAATTAATTTATGGTTTATAGTTGAATTGCATATCTATTAAATAATTAATCAAGATTTGCATGAAATTGCTTGCTAAGAGTTCGTGGTTTGAACTAATAGTTTATACTTATTTAAAGAGGTTTCCTGAACATTCTACGTTTCCATCAGTTTACCTTTGATTCTCTCACTTTTTGCAGGTGCTTTTGACAACATGTATGGCAATGGCTCCATTTACGCCTTTTTTCACTGAAACTCTTTTCCGAAACTTGCGGAAGGCTTCCAATGGATTAGAGGAAAGTATTCATTACTGTAGTTTCCCTTCTGCTAGTGGACAGGTGCCTCCTCTATTCACAGAAAGCCTTTAATTACCACTCATCAATTTGCATTTGTTTTTTTGGTAATAATTAAAATATTCTGATAAACATCCAGAGAGATGAGCGCATTGAGCAAAGTGTTACAAGGATGATGATCATCATTGATCTTGCCCGAAACATCCGTGAGAGGAACAACAAACCTCTTAAAACTCCATTAAGGCATGATTGCAAATTTCTTATTCTTTGGCTTATTTTAAATTATTTCTTTAATATTCATTATCTCCAGAGAGATGATTGTTGTTCATCCCGATGCTGGATTTCTTGAAGACATCACTGTCAAACTTAAAGAGGTTTGCTAAAAATGTCGTTCTGATTTTTTTAAATCTTTTTCTATAAGTTAAGTTGATATATCTTTTTTCTTTCTGTGCAATATTTTGTGGTCTTTTCTTGTTTATCGTCTCAAATTTTCCATAGGACAGTCTTTACGGTTTCAAAGGTTGAGTTTAAATATAAATATGCCCTGTTATATTTCTTTTTAATGCCTGTCTTTGATATGATCTCATCTAAACCATTCCTATCATCTCCATTGCCCCGACATTGATGTTTGTGCTGATTTTGCAATATATAACTGAATGCTTGTTATGTTATTTATCAATATT
>NW_018164714.1:983853-987755 GCF_001263595.1 Phalaenopsis equestris | reverse complement strand
GACAAAATTTCAATGGTGGGGTTTATCCCTCATGTCTGGACATCGGATGATGGGTACTATGCTGAATTGAATCCAACATCTGAATAACTCCATTTAGTCTTCCCAATGTGGCATAAAAAGACCCATTTCTAATGTGATGGACCTCTCTCAACAAGAGTAATTCAGGAATAAGGCCCTGTTTGTGGTTACCTATTTGGTGCGATGCGTTTTGAAAGCGCACCCAAGGTCGTTTGACAGATTATTTAAAAAGTTGTGTTTTTAAACAGCTGAAATCCGCATTTTCACACTGTTTCTGGCTAAGTGCGGCAACAACTTTCTAGTTGCGGTCTGGCTTTTCAAAAAAAAAAATTATAATAGTCACCGCAGTTTTTTAAACAACGGATTATTTTTCAGCAGCTTATTAATAAGTTGCAGCAACCCCAAATAGACCCTCTATAGATCTGAATGGTGAAAAGTTCTTTTATCTTTGGTTGTTGTGCCTCTGGCGTTAGTTTTCCTCGAACTCAAGACTGTCTTGGGCTCTCAACGTGAAGTTGGTTCAAGTCTCCACACGGGCTCAGCTGGAACTGTGGGCAACCTTTCCTCTTCAAGGGGAAGCTAGTTCTTATCCTTTGTGTCCTCACCATCTTAATGTCTACAGTGTCATTACCCACCATTTCAAGAACACCCTGCTCAGCGAAAGAGATCACCCCTCTGATTGTGCATTCTAATTCAACATGCCCAAATCCATATCACTTGCAATACTTTTCGGGATAGATTAAGGGATGTTGATTAGTTTTACTTGTTCTCCAGTTTGACTCAACTTTCCCTCTAACGGGGCCAGCTTAGATGTTATGTGAATCTTCTTCCAATTTGCATTTATAAAAGAGAGAATATTATACCAATTAAAGAGGCAAGGGATGATAAAAAAGAGGGTTGGTGGTGATAAAAGCATAATGGAGGCTAGCATAACTGATGTCCTTTGAACAACACTAGAAAATTGTAAAAATTGATGATTCCATTTTGGCTTGGTTATCTTAAATAGAAACAATACATAAATTTCTCAATAATAATTTTTTTTATTTGCTTCAAGCATTGTTCTTATTCATGAGCACGTTCAAAATTCTTAGTTGTTGATTATATAAACTCAATCACACTTCGCATGTCTTTTGATGATAACAAATAAATGATGGGTGATATTAATATGTTTATCCTAAGTTATCTCAAATTTGTGGAGTTAAGATCATTTGAACTGGTAGTTGAAGAAGTGCTTAGGTTATGAGTAGGATATGGAAATAACAAGACAAATAAGAGCTCAATTTCTTTAACACACTCATATCACTGGCATTTACTCATTTAACTTGAATCACTCATTTATTGCATATCTTGATAACCTAATTTTTTAAATTACTCTTAAATACGTATTTTCTTTACAAATTAATTAAAATGATAAAAACTTTATATCACCACAATATGGCCATATTTTTATCTCATTTTTTAGATGTAAGACATTATGAAATTGTGGCTTGAATTATCTTTCAATGTTATGCTTAATTTGGAAAATAATAAAGGAGAATATTTTCAATCTCTTGAATAATCCAAAAATATTTATTTACAATGATAAATCGTCTATATCTCCACACCACGACCATATTTTTATCTCATTTTTGGGATGTAAGACATTAACATTATTTATAAAATGATGACTTGTATAATCTTTCAATGTTATGCTTAAATTAAAAATTAATATAGCGTTATATTTTCTCTCTCATTTATAATATGAAAATAATTATTTCGCATATTTTAAGACAATAAATGTTTTTTCACTAAATAAATTATGTGAAATACTTTATTAATAATTAAGAATAATTATAAAATGAATTCTAACATATATTTGATTAGCTTTCACTCAAACATGTACTTACTAGCCACACTTGTATTATAGTTGAACTAATTTAATAAATTGTGAGATAATTACATAGTTTCATATAAGTTCCTATAGCAAAATTTTCTTCCTTTTTTTTGGTTGATTTTTTTTGCATAATATGTTGGTCTAAATGCTTTTCTAAGTGTATTAAATCTTTGGGAATTTATTTAGATTTTTTCCATATTTTAGTTTTACTCATTTCTTGAACCAAAACTTGTAAAATCTGTCTAAATTTGACACCTATGTAGACATCGAATTTCACCATGTTTGGGCTGACCAATTCATGCCTTAAGTGCACAAATTCTCTTATTTATTGATTGGAAAATTCTTTAATTTTAATCTCCATTATTCCCTTGAATAAATCCCATGAAATCAAGTACATTTGAGCCTCATTTTTATAATTTCAAGCCCATCTTGGGATAAATTTCAAGCCTCATTAATGATCTAAAATAATTTCAAATCTTCTACCAAATAAGCTTGACCAAAATTTACCTCATCTTAAATCGATTCAATTTCTTTCCTTACTCTCCCTCCAAAGTCTTGGCCGATTTTTCTCTTCTTTTTTTTTAAGTGGAGTGCTTTGATTTCTTTTTTGTGTGCTAACCCTAAGTATTCCTCAAGTAAAACTTCTTTGGTTCGAGAAAGATCTCTTGGAGAAATTTCTTCAAATCATTGGTTCCTCAATCTCACATCAAAGATTTATGTCAAATCTATATTATTATATTTAACTTTCTTAATTACATGATATTACTTGGGAGAAATAAATTGATATGTTTTTAAAATTAAGTTTTCAATTATTTTTTCATTCTTACCTCGGCGGTTGGCGGGTTTCTAACATAATATATTACGTGATTTAAAAGTTTCTTTGTTACTTATAATTGTGTCTTGTTAGCTTGCTAAGTGAGTTTCAAATCCTAATAAAGAATATTGCATGATGGTTTAATCAACATTAAAAATGCAAGTTGTTGAAATATATTATGTTAAAAAGGTTACATTCATTTTTAGAATGTTGTGTGTTTGTTTCATAGTGTATTTCATATAAGCATTCACATAAACTTCACATACCAACTTAAACTTTTATTGAATTTTCCTTGTTAATTATTTTTAGCTTGGGTTGAGTGAAAATCTTTTTAAAATTTTGAATGAGCGAAATTAGTTGATTGTATTTGAGCGAAGAGCTTGCCTGGTGTATGAAAGTTTAGTGTTTGGAATTGTGCTTGTTCGGTATAGGATAACACAATGTTTGAGTTGTACTTTCCCGGTGTAGGAGAGTGCAAAAGATTGGTTATAATTTCCATCTGATTAGTGAAATTCCTAGTCATAGGTGTCGACTTAGGCCGGTTTTGAACATAGTCGAATCATGTAAAAATAATTTATCTCTTGTTTTTTTTCTTTTTGCATTGTTTTATCTACTTGGTTATTTTTTTCCTTAACTAATAGCATTGAAGACTTTATAATTCAAGTTTTCTACAAAATTGTTTTCTATAAAATTAAAAATCAAGAATTTTTTAATTAAAAATAAAAAAAGAAATTTATTTTTACCCAATTCAGCATTCTCCTCTTGGGTGCCATACCATATATTAATTAGTATCAGAGCCTCGACTCATTCATTCGGCTTAATATTCTAGAGTAGATACATCAAAAATATATACATTTTTAAACCCATATTTTATACTTATTTTTGGTGATATTGCACTTTAATTTAATATATTTTTTATATTTTATTGCAGGTTATTGATTTTTAGGACTTGGAGCAAAAAGAATAAAAATTGGAGTCAAAATGGAGAATTTAAAAAATAGTTTAGCGCCAACGGCATCAGACTGGGCTCTAACTGCGTTGTTTGACTGAGAAAATGGATTAATTAAATTGCCTCTTGCGCCGACGGCACCAGTGTCGGTGCAGACCCTGTTTCTAGAAGATTCGACGAATTTGGATGCTTTTTGAAGAGTTTTTGGATGCACCTATTGGAGAACCGACCCTAGGCTCTATTTAGGG
>NW_018164714.1:970379-983566 GCF_001263595.1 Phalaenopsis equestris | reverse complement strand
TTGTTTATTATTGTTGTATGAACTTTCTTTTATATATGAAATTTATGTTTTGTTGTATCTTTCTCATGAAGTCTGAGTAGTTTCTTGTATCTTTCTCCCTAATTACTCTGAGATATGGTGAAATGAAGAGATAATTTGGATGTGCCAATGTTAAAATATAAAATAAATTGTAATAGTTTCTTAACTCTGTCTCTTAATTTACTTTCGATCTGGTCAATTGAATTGCTAAAATATGATGTGAAACATATAATCCAGGAAATGGAGTATGAGTTCTACAACAGAGTGAGAATCACATTTAAGTCCATAAAGGAGTATTTCGTTCATGGAATTAAGTACAAATAAATAGAAAAATTTACTTTATTCGGTGTAGAGTTGGAGATTTTTTTAGGGTGACAGACTAAAAATTCTCAATTCAAACTTAGTGTTTAAAAATTAAAGTGAGAGTTAGTCTTCAGGGGAAGGGAAATGGGAGCTCTGGAGTGGGAGCCAGAATCCTCCTAGCCTAGCCACGAATTTAGGGACTAAACCTAAGATTAGCCAATGATTTTCTATAACACTAAATCATGGTAGAGAATTAAAATTGCTCATATTTTGCACAATACATATTTAAATCATTTATTTCATCTCATTTCACCAAAAACTTATTGTATTGGGAAAGATGCTTTTTCATATTAGAAAACTTCAATAGTTTAGTAGTTAGTTTAGTAGTTACTGTTTTTAAACTCTACATTTAAGTTTTGCTAATAGTTAATAATTTAGTTTTTTTAGTATCTTACACATTCAAAATTAATGAAAGTAATTTCGTTTGATTTCTGTGAATTTCTTAATTAATTTATCATTTCAAATATTACTTTCCTCGTGGAATCGATATTTGGGACTTAAACAGAAAGTTTTATATTACTTGGTAATGATATTACTTGCGTAGAATCTCAATCTTAAGTGTTTAACGTTATTTTTACTAAAATACCACATCAAGTTTTTGGCACCGTTGTAAAGCGGAGTCAACTTTATAAATTTTACACAACTATATTTCACTGTTGGTAAGTAGATCACTATGGCACACCCATTTCCTGTAGTGCACTACTTGAAGGACAATCCACACATAGATCACCAAGGTTAAACAACGTACCATTTGACTACCAGAAAAATCGTGCTAGTACTTTCATTTGTGGTCAAGACTCACACATGTGACACATGTTAACACACCAATATCACACACCTAATGTTGAATTGAGGTTTGAAAATTGAAAAATCTTTTTATGAATAGTCTATTTATGAAAGAGAATTGGATAAGCTGAGTGCTAGAGCTTGTAATATTTTGCATTGAGCTCTATTACCCGATGATTACATGAAATTATCCATGCTTACTACAGATAAAAAAACTTTGGACAAATTAATTATCACTTATGAAGGCACAAATGAAGTAAAATATGCTCATATAAATAGACTTGTGCATGAATATTAACTGTTTATAAATAGATTCATGAAGATCATAAACACTTTACATTCTTTAGAATGTTAGCTAGTGATATTGTCTTTCCTCTTAGGTCGGGATACCAAATCCCCCAGGATCTCCCTTCACAATGTGCAATTCTCCACCTCTTAGGTCGGGATACCAAATCCTCTAGGATACCAAATCCTTCAGGATCTCCCTTCCTAATTTACAATTCTTCATCTTTTAGGTCGGGATACCAAATCATTTGGGATCTCTTTTCCTAATGTGCAATTATTCACCTCTTGGTTCGGGAAACTAAATCCTTCGGAATCTCTTTTTTTAATATGACACTCCTCCACTATCTTAGGTTGGGATACCAAGTCTCTAGACTTTCCTTCCCAACATAGTGCAATCTCCATTTTTGCAACTTTTCATTGATCGGTTTTTGAGTTGGATGTGAGTCACTGTGCTTTCTATCTCAACTCAATCACCTCACAAAATCAAAACCAAAATCAAAATCGAAAAAAGATAAATCAAATTCGTCACGACTATCAGATTCCTGATAAGGAATCCTGATGGTTGCCTGCCTAAATTCACAAAACACCCTTTCATAAAGGCAAAAGAACAAAGATCGCGACACAAATTCACAATTACGATTTAAAAAATATGTCATGTTAATTCCCCAGTGGAAACTTTCCAGTGTCTTCAATTTGAGCCAAGTTTGCTCAAATTTGAAGTTTCATTCGTTTCTCTGCACCGTTCTGAGTGTAAAGGCTTAGACGGTTGTGTTAGTTTTTTTTTATCACTTCGGTCAACACAAATATGTGTGATGTGCTTGTCCAGCACACCAAACTTATTGGGGGTCCATTTGTTGACCTCATTTTTTATGATGTCTAGTTTCTCCACTTTAGAAATAGTTTCCTCTTTAGTAGCCTAGGATCTAGCTATAGGACTTTCTTGTTGACTATCTTAGAGGACTGGTAATGGAACACTCTCACATAGAAATTCTATACACTTCTTGACTCTTCTTGTGAAATCTCACATGGGTGGTCCTAAGCCCTCATTTCTCACTTGAGATGGTTAAGGCCAACATGTGAAGATTTAGAGACGATAGGATCAATGAGACCTTAGGGCAACCCTGGGTGGCTTGGTCTTGGTCATACACACACTCAAACCCATTACACTCACACTTCACCTACCTCCTAACTCCCTTTTGGAAACTCATGTGGGTGGTCTTAAGCCCTTAGCCTTTGGCTAAGATGGCTACAATCAACATGTGGAGGATCCAAAATGAGTTCTCCTGTGAGTCCCATGGCTTTAGAGGGGGTGGCTTCATGACTGGATTGAGTTCTCCTGTGAGTCCCATGACTTCAGAGGGGGTGGCTTCATGACTGACATGATCATCTTATCCAACCAATTCTAATTCCCCCAAAATATCCAACCTTGGCATTCTACCCCAAATTTTTCCAAAATTACCAAAATACCCCTGAAACCTAAAATCCTCAAAATTACAAACATTTCCAAATTTTAGCCGAAAAAATCATGTTGAACCACTCCAAATCATCCAAATTTCCCAAATTCACCCTAAAGTCCCCAAAATTATCAAAATACCCCCTATTCCACAAAAAAACTACCAAATTGCCCCAATGCCCCAAAATTGCCAAAATCCTCAATTTCACTCGAAATTTAACCGAAACCTATTATAACCATCCAATTTCCCTAGTCTCACCCAAAATTCCCCAAATCTACCCAAATTGTCCAAAATTCCCAAATTACCCCTAAATTCCTAGAGTTCTCAAATCACCCCCAATTTCTGCCAAATTCATTTCAAATTCACCTAATTTCAAATTCAAACTAAATTTCATCATGTTAAAGTCCTATTTAAACCAAATTTAAACCCACTTACACCAAATTCTAAACCTATATCCCAAGCCCAAGTCAACTATCCTAAATTGACCCCAAAGCCAAATTTCATCAAATTGAGTCACATAACCAATTTCGTACCACAAAATTTGTTTTCCAAATTCATCATGACATTTTTCAAGACCAATTTTAGCCTTCAATTGGTTCAGGTCCAAGCCCAAACCAAGCCCAAGTCCAAATCCAAGCGCAAACCCAACTTTTAGCCTAAACCCAAAATTTGATCCAAACCTTTAGATTAATTAAAACCCAATTGCCACAACTATGTCTTAAGTCTAAGATGCTAATCACACCAACTAGCCAACTCTACTTGGTTACATGGACCAATGGTCCCTCAAATTGTGCGAACCCCTCCCTAATTTGGCTAACTTCCTTATCCATACAATGAGTTGGCTTATCCTTAAAGCTAATCACCATTAAATCTTCCCCTGACCTCTCTGAGCCAGTTAGCCTCAACCTCTAGCCTAGCTGGCTGCTCTAGTGGTCGGAAAACCCAAAACCAAGAAGGGTGACCATGGCTCAAACCCAAATTCTCACCCATCCCAAGTGGAAAATCCCAATTGGCTACTTGCACCAAATCCCACTCCACCTAATCTAATTGGCACCAACCAATGGCTGCCGAGAGCCTCCCCCTTGGCCTCCCTCCACGACCAAAATAGAAGAAGTCCAGTAACTAAGAGGAAACTCTGTCAAATTGTTTCCAGAGCCACTCATAATGTTCTTAAGTGCAATCCAACCATCTTCAGCCACTCATTCCCTCCACCCAAGCCCAATTTAGCCATTGAAATCCAGAGCATTTCACAACCTTCGAATCAAGTCCTTCAAAACATCAAATAAATCATTCCATATGCTTCCCCAGACCTCAAAACCACTTTCCCAATCAAAATCCCCCTCTCTCGAGCACCCTAACATAGTTCTAGACCAAGCCCGATTCACCCTCCTATCGAAATCATACATAGACCTTACCTCAACTCGAACTAGCACTTGGACGATGTTCATGGACTCAAGGCGAAGCTCAGGAAAAAACTCAGTAGAGGCCTCACCTTTTGGTCTAAGGTACAACCTCTCTAAGGTACAACCTCAAATCAACCTCAAATCCCTAAATTTTGCTTCGGTTTGGACCTTTGTGAAGAGAACTTGTACTTCATACATATTTAACCATATAGATAGCTTTGTCTCGCTTAGATAAAGGTGTAGAAACAAACCCTACGCAATTTGGCTGGGAATCGAGCGAGATATTAGGGTTAGAACATGGACGGTTTTCGATTTAGGGTGATCAGGGATGATGAACGGATGTCGTCCATTCCCGCATGTATCAGACGGACAGACGATATCACGTCGGACAAGAAGATGGAATCGGAACTGCGGGCTGCGTGACAACTGAGCTGTAAAGCACGATGAATCAAATGGTGATGCATGTGAGTTCGGAGACGCCAAGGATGACGCTGCGCCGACGTGGATAAGTAGGAAAACATGGTATTTGTTTTAATTTAATTCATAAACTTTAAAAATTCATATCTTGGTGTAGAAAAACCCTGAAAATAAAATAAAAATATCTCTTTGCTCGGTGAACAGAGGAAAAAAATATGAACCAATAATCAAAAATGTTTTTCTTATATTTATTTCTAAATTAATTAAGTACTCTAAAGAGTAATTAAATCATAAAGAATTAAATAATAATTAAAATTAAATGAAATTTTGAGCACTTATTCCTGATCATCTTAAGAGTGTTCTCTGATTATTCTAATGACAAAGAACACCTTTATGGCCAAAAGCCCTAATTTCTAAGATATTTGACATTATTTTAATTAAAGAAATTATAAAAAATTAAATAAATGTCAGAAAAATAGAAAATCAAGGTTGGTAGGTTCCTATCAGAGAGACATATGAAAATTATAAATATAAAATTTTGAAATAAAAATATAATTTCTATTTACCTACCTATTAAAATCAATTAAAAATTGTAAAAATTAAAATATAATTAAAAAATTCACAAAAATCATTCGAAGTGGTCTTATGACCTAAGTAAACCTCTAATAATTTTCCTAAAGACTTAAGGTATATCTTAGTTAGTTAAATTAATTATTATTAAAAATTTATATTTTTGAGCTAAAATAATTATTAATAATTAAGTAAAAGTAAAAAAATAATAAATTCTCCACTGATATTTTAATTAACCCATGACTAGGGTAACAACAAAGTTTCAAAGTCATTTCAGATAAATTTAAAAAATTATGAGGTAGAAAATCTTAGAGGCAAATTTGTAATTTTGAAATTTTGAACTTTAATTAAAATTTAGGTCAAAATAGTGGGTAAATGGGTGATATTGATCATAATTAACTCTCTGAAAAGATTGAAATATAAATGGTCAAAGGATAGATACCAATTCATGTTATTTTATATGAAAGGGTAAAAATGTATTTTCTAAATTGTTGTGGTTTGGAAGTCAATTAAGTTAGATGATCTTAATGTGAAGGCCTTGATCTAGGATGATGATAATCTACTAATTTGAAGCCCAAAACTGATGCTTAAGTGATAATAAAATCTCTTAATAAGGATTAAGGTTATTTCATTTAAGCATTTTTCAAAATTAAAAATCTATCCATAAAGACTTAAGAGCTTAGTAGTGAACTAGGCTTGATCTAAAATTACTCAGCAAGGTTTAGTAAAAAAAATGCAATCAATTGCAGCCTCATTAAAACACTACAAGCTCAATTTTAATTGAAAAGATGAGGATTCCTTAATAACTTAACTTACCCTTAAGGGTGTCTACCCACATAATTCTTAAATGAAACATCAAATGAAAGTCTAATTACCCTACTCATGGGATAATTAAACATGAAGGTCCATTGAGCATAAGTTAAAATACCACAACTAAATCTTAATTTAACTAAGGATGATTAATTCAATAAGATGATAAGTCCAAATAAACTCGAAATGATTTATAGAGGTTTTAAAGGATGTTAGGGTCATGCCTCGAACACTTTTGCAATTATTTGGATATTTTGAAGGACATTTGGATATATTATGTGTTTTTAAAGAAAATTATCCTCAAAATCTTAGGGACCCACCAAGATATGACTCGGGACCAGTTAATTCACACTTTTAATAAAATACCCTACACTACTTATCCTACATGTATAACCTAATGCTCAAGAATTTGAGTCTGGGAAAAGGTATTTACATTCTTGTGAGCAATTGAGGATATTTTGCCCCATATGGATCACCGAGCTTGTGTAAGTCGGAGTTCTCGGTGACTAGGTTGGTGACGACATTGCTTATTTATGCTAACTGAGGGACATGAAATGGGAGTCAAAATATTATCTCCCACCTCAAGGATCATCAATAAGGAGAGAGGATATGACTGATGATAATATTCATCAGCTTTGGTAAGAGTTTCCTTGACACTACTAAGTTATCGTCAGTCCTAGCCTGATTAGTGTAATTAGCATATGGACTATGCTATTTTAAAAGAAAAACACCTACAATATAAGGTAACAACAATCCTTTTTGTGATGTGATTACTTTTGCTTGCCAAAGTAAATTTTACATGCATGAAAAATTAAAGAATTTTGATAAAAACTTATAAAGGCCAACAGGTTAATTCTTTGGATCAATTTTAGGAATTGCCCCTCCTCAGATTGTCGGGATGACGGCTTTTAACAAAGTTGAATGATAAAGCACACAGTCCGGCTCTGAGCTCCCCACCTCTACTAAATTCGATATTCAATCCCGATTTTTCATATGTGACGTCGGGTTTTCCTTACTCCTATTTTCTACGACCAGTTTAGACTTCCTTATATCGGATTCTCTTGCAATTCATTTAAATTTCAAGTAATTACATTATCTTTATGATACTAATCATGCAGTAGCAGTAGGAGCGCCAGGTACGCATTTACAGTTTATTTATTGCAGTTTTATTACTTTATCTTACTGTCACTTTACTATGAATGTTATACCTACAAAAACAAGAAAAATGACACTTTCAAAATAAAATAATGCATATTTGAAACCTCAAAACAAACATAATTCACCCATTTTGAATTTACGAGAATCTCTCGGATGAGGTAACTTATGGTTGCTAACGAGAATTCTCCAGTCTAAACGACTTTAACAGTCTAAACGACCTTAACAACCTGTTTAGACTAAGTAAATTCCAAAAAAATAGTGATGCCAAAATGACAGAACCGTGAGATCTTGACTGGTGTTCCTAACTTAAAATAAACCCCCCCCCCCCAAAACACATCAATAATAAAACTTAACAATAACAAAACATGACATACAAATTGCGAACCTCAAAGCTACCACTAAAGCAAAGTGTTTGGAACATACTTTTGTGAGCAGCACAACGAGGTCACGATGCATAGAAGAACATCTTTGAGAGAGCAAACAAGGTCTCCATTAGTTAAAAATTTTCTAGTTTAAGCAATAAGCCATAGGATTCTGAGGTTGCTGCCTAGTGCGACATAAATTCTCACCTTATATTTAGGCTTTTGCATAATTATATTGTGTAATATAAGCCTTAACTCTCTTAGGATTATGAGGCCATCATTCAGAATGACATAAATCCTCATATCTTTCAGGCTATTTACATGGTCAAATATCATGAAAATATAAGCCCTAAATAATGAAATCCACAGGATTATATTATTAAATCATAACTTCATTTTCAAAAATGAACCCAAAAAGTAAGATAGCTTGAGAAGTCACTGAGGTTCTCCTCAAGATTTGTGACATCCCCTACATTTTCTTTCCTTTGGATTCCTCAAATAATTGCTCTTATTTGATCCACTCCCATTTAATTTTTCTATGTCCTACCTTGAAAACTAAACTTTGGAATCTTGAAGACAAATACCTCTGATCATTATCGAGAGTTTTTTTAACTGACATCGGTCGCTTAAGATATAATTAATTATAGGGGATTGCCTCTATAGGGAACTAAAGAAGCTCGATAATATAAACCTTATATAATCCTTATATTGGATAAGGGAACTTGTCGGCCATACATACAAAAGATTCGCAGAACAAACAAATGTCATAAATTCTTTAGTTTATGTAATCGAGCTCCGTTAACAAGAAATATGTTTATTCCGCGAGATAGGTGCATTGCTTGTGGAGTGATGCTTGGTCATTTAAACTATTAAATATATTAGATCTTTTTGTTTTCATTTTCAAAAATTAGAATATTATTTTCAAAAATCAAAATTGCACGCATATTAATTTAAATACTATTTTCAAGGAATTAAATTGAATCAAAATTCAAGGCCAACATGAGGCATTAAGGTTAGATACCCTATCATGGAAAATCTAACATTTTCTCTAATTGTCTCTACTTTTAAGATCCCATATTTCTATATGAATCCCATCACAGTGATCACCAAACATCCACTAAAATCAGTGCTCACTCGATTGAAACATTTCAGTCAACTCTTGAAGTGGACTGTGGAGCTCGATGAATTTGACATCCCCTATATTCCCCAAATGGTGACTAAAGCCCAAGTTGTAATAAAATTTAGGCAAATTTATCTGAAAAATGCGAACGAAGCAAATGTACTAATACTGCCAGCTAAATCTAGACCTTACACATTGATGGGCCTTAGGTCAGATGGAAGTAGAAATTGAAATTGCACTGAGTAGTCCTGCTGGTGAACATCTTCATCATTCCACCTTCTTCAAGTTTGAAGTCACTAACATTTAGGCAAAATATGAGGTATCAATAATTGTTCAACGCTTAGATTTAAAATTGGGCATCTGAAATCTAATGATGAATTCAAATTTATAATTGGAGGCAATTAAAGTCAACAAAAAAATTCAAAGTCAGAGATGAGATGGTGATTACGTACTTCAACAAGGCAAAGTCAAAGATAGAGAAGTTTGCAGACTTCAAAATTGAGCAAAGAAAATCAAGTACTGAAACTTCTATCAGAGAACATTTGATTCAAAGTGGGGATGCTCAGAGGCTTCTCTACAAGACAGTGGGGAATAAGAGTCCATGGAGTTAGAAGCTGAGAGCATAAAGAGTTGGATGGATCCCTACATCCAATATCTAGAAATTAAAAAGATCCTTGAAGGAATAACATATCGAAGGATATTCAAGTTTAAAGTTTCATAATACCTCATGATTCAAGATAAAATTTTCCAAAGGTTAGTCACTTCACTAATCCTAAGATGTGTCAGGGGAAATGAGATGGAAGAAATCCTCTGGGAAATACACTTTGGCAAACATGGAAGTTTTTTTGTGGGAAAAACTTTAGCACATCATGTTAAGAGGAAAGGCTACTTCTGGCTGGCCATCATGAAAGATGTAGAAGAGTTTTCTAGGAGATCTAAGCAGTGCTAGAAGTATGCTCCATTGTAATGTCAGTCGGCTCACAAACTGCAGCTGGTCGTCAATTCTTGGCCTTTCATCATTTGAGGACTCTACATCCTCAAGTAGTTTCCCTCTTTAAAGGGCCAACATGAATTTCTTTTAGTCATCGTAGAATACTATTGCAAATGGATAAAATGAATACAGACGACGTCTGAAATTTCGTCTTGACAGACATCATCTGTCGGTTTACATGGCTTACCCTTGGTAATTATCATTAACAATGGAACAAAATTAATTGATTAAAGGATTTTTTTTGTCAAATTTAGAGAATCAACCCGAAATTCACATATGTACATCATCCCCTGACGAATGGACAAATAGAGGTTGCTAACAAGCTAATGTTATATCTAAAAAGTAAAAAGGTTGAAAAGGCAAATAACAATGGAGTAGACTTAATTTCTTTCGTTATATGGGCCATTTGAATGACATCATCATCAGCGACAGGGCAAATCCCTTACCTGCTTTCCCATGGGACAAAAGAAATGTTGTTAGTTGATTATAATTACCATAGCTAGAGAGTTGTCACAACAACCTCATTCCATAAGGAGAATCTCACTGACTGGTAGGATGCAAACTTGAAATACTAGAGGAATACTGAAAAAACATAAAACTCCATTAAGAAAAAGTAAAGAGAATAATTGATTGATAATACAAATGTCTGAGATAAGACATTCACACCTGAGGTCCTAGTATTGAAACTCAGCAGCATGACGGTCCGAAACTTGATCAAACTTGGATTGGCTCATACATCTTTGATAAAAAAAAATCACCCTAAGAGCATAAAAGCTAAAAATATACACTGAAAAAAAAGATTCACACAACTAATTACATAGGCTTGACCCACAACCCAAACCTGACCCAACCAAGGTCTAACCTAACCCAACCCCTAAATCTAACATAGGTCAAACCAAACCCAGACCCGAACCAACCTAAGTCTAACCTAACCCAAGCCCTAAACCTAATCAAAGTTTGACCTAACCCAAACTTGACCCAACTTAGGCCTGACCCAAACTCTAAACCTAACCCAACTTAGACTTAACCCAACCCAGGTCTAGCCTGACTCAAACCTTAAACTGAACCCAGGTCTGACTCAACCCAGACATAATCCAACTTGGACCTGGCCCAACACAGGTTTAACCTAACATTAATCTTAAACCTAACCCAGGTCAAACATAACTCGGAACTGACCCAACCCAGGTCTAACTTGACCCAAATCCTAAAACAAAATTGGTTTAAGCCAACTTTAACCTGACCTAACTTAGCCATGGTCTAACCCAGATCAAACCTAACCCAAACCCTAAACATAACCCATATCAACTCAAATTAAACCCAACATAATTCGATCATCTGTCGGTTTACATGGCTTACCCTTGGTAATTATCATTAACAATGGAACAAAATTAATTGATTAAAGGATTTTTTTTGTCAAATTTAGAGAATCAACCCGAAATTCACATATGTACATCATCCCCTGACGAATGGACAAATAGAGGTTGCTAACAAGCTAATGTTATATCTAAAAAGTAAAAAGGTTGAAAAGGCAAATAACAATGGAGTAGACTTAATTTCTTTCGTTATATGGGCCATTTGAATGACACCATCATCAGCGACTGGGCAAATCCCTTACCTGCTTTCCCATGGGACAAAAGAAATGTTGTTAGTTGATTATAATTACCATAGCTAGAGAGTTGTCACAACAACCTCATTCCATAAGGAGAATCTCACTGACTGGTAGGATGCAAACTTGAAATACTAGAGGAATACTGAAAAAACATAAAACTCCATTAAGAAAAAGTAAAGAGAATAATTGATTGATAATACAAATGTCTGAGATAAGACATTCACACCTGAGGTCCTAGTATTGAAACTCAGCAGCATGACGGTCCGAAACTTGATCAAACTTGGATTGGCTCATACATCTTTGATAAAAAAAAATCACCCTAAGAGCATAAAAGCTAAAAATATACACTGAAAAAAAAGATTCACACAACTAATTACATAGGCTTGACCCACAACCCAAACCTGACCCAACCAAGGTCTAACCTAACCCAACCCCTAAATCTAACATAGGTCAAACCAAACCCAGACCCGAACCAACCTAAGTCTAACCTAACCCAAGCCCTAAACCTAATCAAAGTTTGACCTAACCCAAACTTGACCCAACTTAGGCCTGACCCAAACTCTAAACCTAACCCAACTTAGACTTAACCCAACCCAGGTCTAGCCTGACTCAAACCTTAAACTGAACCCAGGTCTGACTCAACCCAGACATAATCCAACTTGGACCTGGCCCAACACAGGTTTAACCTAACATTAATCTTAAACCTAACCCAGGTCAAACATAACTCGGAACTGACCCAACCCAGGTCTAACTTGACCCAAATCCTAAAACAAAATTGGTTTAAGCCAACTTTAACCTGACCTAACTTAGCCATGGTCTAACCCAGATCAAACCTAACCCAAACCCTAAACATAACCCATATCAACTCAAATTAAACCCAACATAATTCGAGTTAACCCAGCTTAACCAAGATCAACTCAAATTCAAAAAAGCTTAACTTGGGTCAATATCCAGCTTAACATGAGTCAACCCAAATCAAACCAAAGTCAACCTTGGTCAACCCATTTTAACCCATGGCAACCCAAACTTAACCCGGTCAATTCTGATTGACATGAACCTGATACACCAAAAATATATGCTTCTTTAGACTGATATTTTATACTCATTTTTTTGTGATATTACACTTTAATAGAAGATATTTTTAATGTTTTCTTGCAGGTTGTTGAATTTTAGGATATGGAGCAAAAAGGAAGCAAAAAAGATGAAATCTGGAGTCAAAATGGAGAAGTTGAAAATTTGTTCAGCGCCGACGGCGCCGTTTGACAAAGAGCAGCAAATTAAATTGTGGATCACTGGCGTCGACAGCTCCAGAATGGGTGCCAACGACACCAATGTTGGTTCATACCCTGTTTCTAGAAGATTCGATGAAGTTATACGCATTTTGAAGAATTTTTGGATGCACCTATTGGAGAACCGACTCTAGGTTCTATTTGGGGCTGAAATTAATCAAAAAATTTGCTCCTTTTTTGCCATTGCTCGCCTCAATTCATTCTCTTACATACCATACACTTTTCCATCTTCATTCTACCGCCATTTTGGAGTCTATTAGTGATTTTTTGTTAAGAATTTAGAGTTTTTGTGTTGAGATTAAGTGTGAATCTTTCTCTAAGAGTGTTGGAGAAGGAGAAAAGTGAGAGATTTCTTCTTCCTACATTTCTTAGGAAATGCTACAAGGGATTTTCTTTGAGAAAGAGTTTTAGATAAGTGTTGTTTGTTTTTTTAGTGTTGTGTGAACTTTTTTTTATATATGAAATTTGTGTTTTGTTGTATCTTTCTCATGAAGTCTGAGTAGTTTCCTTTATCTTTCTCCCTACTCTGAGATATGATGAAATGAAGAGATA
>NW_018164714.1:962892-970338 GCF_001263595.1 Phalaenopsis equestris | reverse complement strand
AACTCCGAACTTAATTTACTTTTCAATCTGGCCAATTGAATTGTTAAAATTTGTTGTGAAACATATGATCCGTGAAATGGAGTATGAGTTCTACAATAGAGTGAGGATCACATTTGATTCCATGAAGGGGGATTTCATTCATGGAATTAAGTGCAAATAAATAGATAAATATACATTATTGGGTGTAGAATTGGATATTTTAGGGTGATAAGAGAATTAAAACTGCTCCTATTTGGCACAATACATATTAAAATCATTTATCTCATCTCATTTTATCAAAATCTCATTGTAGTGAGAAAGATGTTTTTTAACATAAGAAATCTTCATCACAAAAACATAGTTTAATAGTTTAGTAGTTATTGTTTAAACTTTGCATTTCAGTTTTGTTAGTAATTAAATAATTTAGTTCTGATAATATCTCAACATTCAAAATTAGTGAAAGTAATTTCGTTTTACTTTCTGTGAATTTCCTAGTTAATTTATCATTTCAAATTTAAACATTCCCCGTGGGATCGATGTTTGGGGCTTAAATAGAAAGTCCTTTATTACTTGATAACAATACGTATACTTGCGTAGAATCCCAACATTAATTGCTTAAATTGCTTATTTATAAAATATTACATCAAGCTTTTGGCATCATTGCATAGCGAAGTCAACTTTATATATTTTGTACAACTATATTTCGTGATCAAAACCTAACCTTACTCTAACCCACTTAATCTAATCCAAAAACCTAACTTAAACTTATCCCTAATATAACCTAAACTCTAAACCTAACATAGGTCTGACCCAACTCAGACCTAACCCAACTTGAATCTGACCCAACCAATGTCAAATCTGACCCAAACCATAAAACTAACCCAGACTTGACCCAACTTAATCCCGACCTAAGTTAGGTCTTTCTCAACCTAAACCCTAAACCTAACTCAGTTTTGAACCAACCCAGATTTGATCCAGCTTAAACTTGACCCAACCCAGGTTTAGCCTAACCCAAACCCTAAACCTAACCCTGAGATGACCCAATCTAGACCTAACCCAACCCACATCTAACCTAACCTAAAATTTAAACCCAACCCCCAGGTCCAACCAAACCAAAACCCGACCGAACTTAGACCTGACCCAACCTAAGTCTAACATATCCCAAACACTAAACCTAACCCATATTAACCCAAATTAAACCAAACTTAACCCGGGTCAATTAAGCTTAACCCTAACCCGTGATCAACCTAATTTAAATTCAACTTAACCTGAGTCAACCCAACTTAACCCATGTCAATCCAAATCAAGCCCACCTCAACTCGACCAATCCAACTAAACCCAGTTCAACCCAAATCAAAATCTAGTCAACCAAGTTTAACCTGGGTCAACTCAAATCAATTCAAACTTAACCCAGTCAATCCTAGTCAACCCATGCCACCTCAAGCCTAAAACAAGCCTAAAGCAGTTTACTTGTATCATACCTCGGCTCAATCATGAGCTAAACTAACCTGGAAATTCAGTTTACCTCAACTTAAACCTAGCCTAAATCTGATCCAAGGCTATATATGTGTGTTATTTCATGTTTCATTTCATATGTTATTCAATGTTAACAAATGAAAAAAAAACAAAAAAAATTCAAAAACAAAATAAAGGGTGGAAACCTCTCACAATATAGTTTTCTCTATAATCATCAAAAACCGAACATTAAAAAAATATAATTCAAAACAAAGAAAACTCTTATTTCTCAACATGACTAACAAACTTAGGAATTAAAATAAGACATAAATTATAATATTATACTTCAAATAAACATCTAAAACACATCAAGGTAAAGAACAAGAACATAATTTAGGTAGATATGACATGGACTTTAAGTTAGCTAACTTAGACACCAAACTAAGGGTGATACACTTACCTCTGGTAAGTCTGAGTATAGAAGCATATGTTAGTTTAATAGGTACTCTAGTTAGTGTTAAGGACTAGAACATACAAAATAACAAATGTACCCTTAAGGGTAGAGGAAGTATCTTAGAATGAAGTAACACATGGTTACTAACAAATTTATTTTAGACTACTTCAAAAATATGAATCATTCATGTCATAACATTTAAGGAGAATTTCTAGTTATGAAGCTAGTCATATTTGATGGATACCAATTTTTCCAAAATAACAAAAAGCCTTAGGCATCTTGACCAAAGACATTAATCACAAATCCTAGGTTAATCTACCCTTAGAATTTCTCATAGAGTTTAGGGTTTCATTTCTCAGCTAGAAATCCTTCTTTACTCGATTATATTCTTAGCTTAGGGTTTCCAATCCTTTTTATTAGTAAAATCCAATATCCATGATTAATCTTTTGACTTCACTTGAACAGTACAAACTCATCATTAGTCCCTTTTAAACCTTTCAATCGTCACTCTCCAAACTTCATCCTACATTTTGTTTGGGCTTTTCCCATGGCATGTCGTCATTGGACTGTAAGTACAATCTCTTTGAACTTAATTCTTCAAATTTGGACCCCCACTAACTTTCAATCACTTGACTATGAAAATCCAATCTCTGATAATTTTACTCGTTGCAATAAATGATAGTTCTCTTTAGGGCTCAAAACACTAAGGATGTAATTAACTACAAGGGATTGCCCTTGTAGGGGACGATACCCCAAAATTAAAATAAACCTTATCTTACACCCATAAAATAAGATAAAAAACTTGGTTCCATACTGACGAAGGCGTTCATCATCCGGGTGGTCAAGCACATTTTTAAGATAATATTTTTTATTTCTTCAGAAAGATATATTATTTTTTGAAATGTCATGCTCAATTGTCTAGATAGAAGTCATCCAAAAAGTTTATGGTGTGTGGTGACACAAAAATCCCCCACTATACCCCTCTATGAGGAATAGTGCTACCAAAAAAATTTTGGGTCTAGTTAAACAACTAAAACTTAAGTCCACAAGAGTTAGGAGTTGACACCCTTAAATAAAGTTATGCAACACATATCGTCTGAGCAGTTGATAAAAATATTAAATGGTGGACACAGACTCCACAGTGTCTGGTTGGCGTACACAAGTTAAAAATTAACCCTCAATGCTCAAGAAACAAAAATTATAATACTTGATTCAGGCATAGAATGCTTCAAAATCAACTAAAGAGTGGCGAACAAAGTGATGTCCTAATTTAGTAATAGGTAAGAGAAAAATGTAACACAGATAAAGTTTACTGAAGTACATATTTCATTCATATAATTATTCAGTTACAAGTATTTCTGAACAAAAACCTTTTATATGCATTAATTTTGTTACATATAAAAATAATGAAAAAAATCCTAAGTCTAAAGACCCTTCGGGCCGAGTGTTAGATGATTTCTTGTATGCTACTCTATCTCCCTCATACGCTTCTCTCTATTATGAAGCAAAAGAAGCATTGAAGAGCACTTTGAACTCATCATTATCAGAGTATTGGGGTTTGTCCATCAAAACTTTAATGAATTGATTGATTACCACCTTGGTACCTATTTCCAAATGCACAAACTGAGTATAAAAGAACTATATGGGTGTCTTTATTGTGGCCATCTGCTCTGTTAATTTAGCACTCTCCTCGTGAAAATTAAACGACCAGTCTGACATGATCTCTAACTCTACTTTAGCATCCTTCAGTCAAGAATCTACCATGGTCATATGATCTTCTGTTACTCTTGTTTATGCCTTGAACTCTTTGGCCTTCACCTCAATTTTTAAGGCCTTATCTCTCACTTCAAGTTACAAAGAGGCCAAGTGCAGGGTTTTTGCCAACTAAGGAGTTGATATTGGTCGATCATGTGACATAAATCTACAGACTGGAGGTTATTCAACAATTTTTATAGGCCCTCTGATCAAACACATCAGTAATAGTCAAGGTATACTCGTCCGTCCCTGAGGCTTAGTGGAACAAGTCCCCTCATGATGTTTATTAAAGAGAATTTGGATTTCGAGTTGAGAAAGACCTTTGGTCATTTCTCCTACAATAGTCTCCAATAATCCTTACCTCCCTTTTGCTTCTTTTAGAAATAAGGGGAGGGAAGAGTCAAAATTTGGGGTTGGAGCCTTACTCTTCCTCTGACTCCACTCTTCTGTAGAAGCAAACAACCTGTGCTCTGAAGCATACACCAACTCAAGCTCCCCTTCAGATGGGCTTTCCTCTAGGCTTTCTGCCTCTCAATATTTTATTGTTGGAGTTGGTAATAGTGGAGAGGGCAACTTGGCCTCCCATCTTTCAAAAAGTGGAATGAAACTCGAGGAATACGGGAGGGAAGCTCTTTGGGTCGACGGACGCTTGGACGATTCCTCAGCATCGTCCCAAGGATACTTGCTATTGAATCCTCTTGGAGGTGATCCAAAAAAGCCCATAAATTCATCGAGGATGGTTTTCATTCGATCAAAATTAATTCATCGGTGACAGTATTTTGAATAACTACTATAGTTTTAGAGACATAATTAATTAATTCTGCACCTGGAACTTTCCCATTCGCCTGATTGTCATCATCCTCTTCCTTAGCCTCTTCACTCATTGATTTGGAAGCACCCCCCTTTCTATTCCTTAGCTCATTCATTGAAAGTCTTGCATCTATTTAAATATGCCTCTTCTCCTCTGACCGATCAGAAGTTGGCCACAATACAAGGGTCATTGCACTAAACCGGGTGGGGTTCACAACTGGTTAGCTGTGGTGGGGTCGATTACTAAATGATCGACATATGCTTACCCATGATAGTCGAAGCAAGCCCAATGACTCGCTAAGGGACACCCTTCTTCTTCTTCTTCTTGTTCTTCTTCTTCTTCTTCTTCTTCTTCTTCTTCTTTTCTTCCTATAAAGTACTCCAGTTGGCCTCATTGCAATTCCTCAATTATTGCAGACACCCCAAAGGAATTGGAACTTCAAATCTTTGATTTTATTTTCCAAGACAATCAAATGAAATTTTTGAATCAAGCCAAATACAACATAGTTGCCTAGCTCCACCTTGAATAAAACATGAAAAAGAACAACTTTCAAGACTGCAAATATCCATCCATCAAAATAAAATGATGAAATTCATCACTGTCGTGATTAAGTTTGGTGTAATCTGCGCAATAATGACTCCATATTGGTTGAGTATCAACTAAATTTTATAGCAAAATGGCAGTCAGAGTCCCCACTAAAATTGATTCCAATAAAAGATCATACCGTCTCTGGAGCAATCAGTCGCCTTCACCTCCGGCTCCTCCGGCTCGAGCATTATACTTGTGTTGTATACACAGCTGTCCTCCTCCAAGGGATTCACATCGAATGGTGTGAGGGCAGAATTTTTGGTCGCGGTCGTTGACACCAAACCAAACAACTATGGAGAGTATTTTGAGGCCATGAGAATGTCAGAAGAAAACCGGCCCAAGGGAGAGACAAGAAAATACTGAAGGGAAGCAAAAGTGAAATCTAAGAAAGCATAAACCCATTTTTATTTTAACCATATATAGAGGGTATCCAGGGGATTCAAAATACCTCAAATATATACCTCTTTCTTTGAAAATTCATATCAAATTAGTGCAAATTTTGAGAAATCAAAATGTTGTAAAATTTTTGAAATTGGTAGAAATTAAATTTGTATTTTTAATAGGAAGAATTTTACATATGGGTCTACAGACACCTCGGGCAACACTAGCCCCTAACTTACAAGACTTTGGTACAACGCAAGCCCCCTAAACTTAAACTTCTAGACCCCCTCTTCCTCTATTTGGACTCGAGAGATCGAGCTAGTGACCCGAACCTCCACCAGTTTCGTTCGAAGATTCTTCACCTCTCTCTGAGAGTCTACATGTCTATGTAAAGCACCTCCAGCTCTTCCTTCAGGTTGGATATGGCTACCTCCCTCTGGTATTGTCCATCCAACGAGCCAATGATCCAATCTCCCTCTCAAAATTTTTAGGTCCAGGCAAACGACCATGTTTGCCTTTGTCATGAAATGGAGAAGACGGTTCCTCGACTACTTCTGGAGCATTGGGTTGAGTGGCTTCCATTACTGAGGAGTCGATGATATGCATGGTATCATCTGCAAGAGTAAGAAAATATCATAAAAAGAGATTTGAATAAATCAACCAAGTTTAAGAAAAATAAATTTCTTTGTTTTAATCATTCAATTCATCTCAAATAAGAGGAGGCTCTCATCAGCAAGCAGTTAGACAACTGCCAGACTGACCCCACTGACCGAGGGAAGGAGAGTTGTACCTTTGTGCTGTTGGATCTGGGTCTCAGCGACCATGTGAACCTATTGCTAAGCTCTGATGAGCCGATAGCTGATAGATCGGATCCGGAGCAAACACCGTTGCACCAGTAACATGCACGTCAGACCTGCTCCCCATCTCACGATAAAGTAACATCAAGTCAGACGACTTCACTGTCTCCTCCACCCTTTGTTTCTTGTGTACCACTTGTTTAACCAGTTTAGCTCCTTTTCGTAGACTACCTTCTTCTGGCCACTTCAATCTGACCAGCTGTCCTTCTCCCTTCGGCCTCTTTTCCTACCATTAGTAACCCTTATCCATGGGCTTATCTTTCATCACCGGCCGATTACTCTTGGGTTTATGTTTTTGCTTACGGAAGGGGAAAGTTTATTGGTCGAAAGCCCGAATGTCTTCAATAAGGTCGCCTCATTCATGGGTTTCTTGCTGCTCGCCATTACACTCTTCTATTAACAAACAACTAAAGAGCAGAAAGTTCATAAAGTGTGATGAAAAAGTGATGGATACACCTTATTTATTAGGAATGTTTGGGAATGCGGGCACAAAAAATCAGGAAGTTTAATTATTAAAAGTATTTATATGCAATAAATATGTTAATATTTTACATTTAATTCTCTTATTTTTATCGCAGTTGTCGCTTTCAAGAAGTAAGAAAACCAGGAAAATAAATTTGTAAGAAAAAATATGACCACACAAATCTCAAAAAAGTTCAATGTGTTCGCTTAAGGGACACCAAAGGATTATATCAGGATAGTCAAAAGATAGAGACACCAAGAGTGTTTTCCTTCGATCGAAATTATGGCCAACCAAACGAAAGCACAATAGAACAAAAGAATTAGAGGCATTTGATATAAGAGACAATTATTTATAGCCAACTCCCTCAAGTGATTCTAAGATTCTTCACAAAAATGGCCAAGAACACCCCACTGAATATCTTTTTAATCCTCTAAGAATGTCCCTATGTCCAAGGAGAGCGGCCCATCAAAATACGATGCTACACCCATTCTCCAACGGTTCAACTTCGTCCTAATGACATGAGGGCTTCTACCGAGGATTCTCTTAAGGAGGACGACCGAAGACCTTTCAGCTGATCGAAGACTTCTCAACCTTTCAGACGACCGAATGACAACACCAATAGGTCCTTAAAAGCCCATTTATAAGCAGTCATGAATATTGAACGGTGACAGCGTCAGTTATGGAAATTAAAAGGTCCCGGAGT
>NW_018164714.1:960021-962792 GCF_001263595.1 Phalaenopsis equestris | reverse complement strand
TGTTTAGGGCAGAAGACACGGTGACTTTTCTATAAAATGCGGGCCGCAGGTTCAACCCCGCGACCCGCGTTTCTTCGCGTTATTTTTACTCTCATGCCACGAGCGGTCCCGCATTCGCTCGTCTTCACAATAGGCTTTAGTTTAATAGTAACGTTCTTTAATTGTTTATCTATTTTGAAAAGAGCTTGAATTATTATGTCGCATGGATATACGCTATTAACTGTTATCTTGTTGAAATTTTGTGCCTTTTTATCTACTATTTTTTTGTTTTACCCATTTTATTGTTGTCGCCATGTATATATAATGTTTCTTTTTTATATAACTTTTTTTGCTGTATGAAGTGTCTTTCTAACCAAGTTTTAATGCTGATTTCTGTATTTTTTTTAATTTCATTTTCTTAATTTTAGGGACATCAAATCAGGTTCACGGATTGGGTTCGGGTCTGACCGAAATTGACCCGACCCGAAACTACCTGACCCAAACTTGACCTGAACATTAAACGGGCCAAAACTCGAACAGCTATATGCTCCTGAGTTTTTGTTAGAGTTGAACTACTGATTATCCTGAGAACATTTCTTTTTTCTGGCATGGTTGCTAGTTTTTTTCCTTACAAGGTTTCTTTCTAGAGTAATGCATTTAATCTTATTAATGATTCTTATACTCTTAGTTTGGCTATAATTTCAGGTTTTATACTCTTATGGTTCTTTCAACCGCTTTGTTTGGAAAACCGGCTTTTAGAAATCTAATCTGTAGTGGTCTTGTGCTTGCAAAGGACGGAAAAAAGATGAGCAAAAGTCTGCGAAACTATCCTCCGCCTATGGACGTCATTAGTGATTATGGTGCAGTGAGTTATTAAACCTTAGCAAATTTGTGTGTTATGTTTGTATGTTGTATTGAGATGTTCACATAAAATATTTTAAAAAAAAATTGTTTTCCGCATCGTTCCATCAGTTTAGAAACTACAGTGTTATGTTTGTATGTTGTATTGAGATGTTCACATGAAATATTTTAAAAAAAAATTGTTTTCCGCACGCGCTTTTAAACTTGTAAATTATTTATTGTACAACTTTATATAATGATTCTTGTTATTGCTTTCCTTGACATATTTTTTATTCTTGTTTATGGATTTCCTCATCGTATCTAGAACAAATTTGATTTGATCCATCTTAAGCAAAAAGTTTTTAATTCATATTATTTCATAGTTTGCTATAACAAATGCTATAAATCTCATTATTTTGATTTTAAAACCTACGTAATCTAACCTATATTTTTTATAATATTCTGCTCATGTGTTTAGAGAGAGAGAGAGAGAGAGAGATTACTATCCCATCTTCTACTTTTTATTTAAATATATGAATGGCTGAAGTCTTAAAGTAGCCATATGTCATTTTAGTAAAAAGTTACCAACTTTTATCTCTTAGCTCTTTACAATCTCAACCATTCAAATATTTTCATGACAGGTGAAGAAGTGTGCAAGCTGCGAACAATAAATTGAAAATTATATAATAAACATAGATTTACCTATTTTTATTTCTTACCGCACTACTAATAGGATTTTTTTTAATCTATATTGTTAGTCTTGAACTAATTGAATCTGTATGAATTATTACTCAATAATTCTGGCCCATATTATGTTAGCTATGTTTCCAACAAGTGAAAGGATTTTTCCTTAACTGTATGATCTGTAGGTTAGGATTTCCTAAACTTTATAGAACGTCATTGAAAAGTGAGTTGCAAAAATGCATGCATTGATTATCAACAAAATACTCTGTTAATTCTTATCAGTAAATAACTTCCTTGGAGAGCTTGTTACTGTTTTGCTAAATTTCATATCAATACTGGTTTTAAAAAGGATGTGATGTTACGTATCGAGGGTTAAAAGTCCTATTGTATTAGTATTATTAATGTTTATTTCTTTATGGGCTGAGTCTCTTTTTCGTTCCTTTTTTACGGGGTTTTTAATAGTTTGTTGTTTTCTTCGTTGTTATTGAAATTGGTGATGATAAACTTTTCGTGTCACCCACTGGATAATTTATTGTACCCTTTGTATGTCTGTGCAGGATGCATTACGGTTATACCTCATTAATTCACCTGTTGTACGTGCAGAGTCATTGAATTTCAAGAAGGAAGGTGTATATGCTGTTGTGAGTGTTCCATAGTCTATTGTGAAAACCTATGGAGTCATATGCTATGATAATTTGTCTGGTTTGCATTTTTTATTCTTTGGCTAAAGTGTTATGTTGTTGACTTGGCGAAAGTTTCAATTTTGATTTAGGTGAAAGACGTCTTCCTTCCATGGTATAATGCATATAGATTCCTCGTCCAAAATGCAAAGAGGCTTGAAGTTGAAGGCTTTGCTCCTTTTACACCTATTGCTCGTACAACTCTTCAGAAGTCCTCTAATGTTCTTGACCAGTGGATCAACTCTGCTACTGAAAGTCTGGTTCATTTTGTTTGTTGTGAAATGGATGCTTATCGACTGTATACGGTATGATAATGTTTATAGGAAAACTCTTTTGTACTCTTTCATATTTTCTATTTGGTGTTGCTTATATTTTGTAATGTTTTTCGCCTTAGGTGGTACCATATCTTCTGAAGTTTATTGACAACCTGACTAACATATATGTTAGATTCAACCGTAAGAGGCTAAAGGGGCGCACAGGTGAAGAGGACTGCAAGATGTCACTTTCAACTCTTTACCATGTATGGTGTTTTGACTTTGGATCAGAATTTTGTTATTCTTGGCTTACTTTGGCTGTATATATATATAT
>NW_018164714.1:958751-959921 GCF_001263595.1 Phalaenopsis equestris | reverse complement strand
CACAACTTAAATCATAAGGAAATAACACTCAATTAATCTTATAAAAAAATAGTAAAAAATTACAAGACAAGAGTCTTTGTTAGAAACTTGGTCACAATTCAAGGAATTTATTCTCAAATTTAATGATATTTAAATCAAATTCGAGCTTAATATTATCCTAAATCTTAATAAATCAAATGAAATTAGGAAATTTGTCCAAAGATGCTTTTGGACCCAGTATGGTATAAAAATTAGTTCATTAAGGCCTGCTAAGAACTATACTTCAAAGCGTTTGCAGGAGGTGGCCATGATGGAGGAGGTACCATTGGATCATCTGATAGAAGTTGTGTGCCACAAACGTCTATTCCCACGTGCATCTATTCTCGCTGGATATAATTGTGTGTGAACCGGGACCTCCCGGTCCAGGCAAACCAAGGGCCAACCGACCCTCTTGATTGCATAGGATTGGCGTCCGCTTGATGGGGGCCACTCTTTAATTACCCTAGTATTATATATGTTGTTTCTTTATGTGTTAAGACAGTTTTTTTTATTTTTTCTGTTATGACATCTGTCAGCGTCCATGTTTTCCCCTTTAAGGCTGTATTGACGATGGGCGGTGCTCCAGTTGTATCTCGTCCGAGGTGGTGATTATCCAAAACATTCCCACTTCTCAACAATTTTCCCTCCACTGCCCCCATCATCGTATTCGCTGCAACCACCCGGAAACCGCCACCTAGCAGTTTTCCTATAGCTGCCTAGCACCCAGTTTCCTCCCATCTTGCTGCCATCCCTCTCTGCTGCCCTTCCGACAGCTAACCTACCCCTCTCCAGCCATCTATCCAGTTTCCCAACCTCCCAAATTCCTTTCCCCCAAGCCTAACTGATGTTCCAGCCTTCCGAACCAATTCCCTGCCTCCCTCTAGCAACCTTCATGCCTAACACAACCAACCATCTCCCTTGCTGCCATTCTTCAGCCACTTCCCTCAACCTGTCTTTCTTCCCAGACACTCTCCAACCATCTTCCTAGCCACCACAACCAACCGTCTCTCCTGTTGCCCTTCCCTTATTGTTCCTCTATATCAGTCCTGCCCTCCAACCGCAATCAACCCTCCACTCCACTACCACCCCATGTGTTGTGTTATTTATTAATTTTCCCTTGTGTGTGGGTTGTTACTGCATATTGGCTTTGCA
>NW_018164714.1:949132-957140 GCF_001263595.1 Phalaenopsis equestris | reverse complement strand
GAATTAATTTTGGGCCTCTTTTATGAGAGAACCGACTCTAGGCTCTATTTGAGGCCAAAATTAATCAGAAAATTCGCTCCTTTTTTGTCATTACTTGCCTCAATTCATTCTCTTACATACTATACACTTTACCATCTTCATTCCACCACCATTTTGGAGTATTAGTGATTTTTCTTTAAGAATTTAGAGTTTTTGTGTTGAGATTGAGTGTGAATCTTTCTCTAAGAGTGTTGGAGAAGGAGAAAAGTGAGAGATTTCTTCTTCCTACATTTTCTAGGAAAGGCTACAAGGGATTTGCTTTGATAAAGAGTTTCAGATAAGTGTTGTATGAAGTTTCTTTTATATATGAAATTTATGTTTTGTTGTATCTTTCTCATGAAGTCTGAGTAGTTTCTTTTATCTTTCTCACTACTTTAAGATATTGTGAAATGAAGAGATAATATGGATGTGTCAATGTTAAAATATAAAATAAATTATGATGATTTTTCAACTTCAAACTTAATTTACTTTTCGATCTGAGCAATTAAATTATTAAAATTTGTTGTGAAACATATGATCCTGAAAATGAAGTATGAGTTATACAACAGAGTGAGGATCACATTTGATTCCATGAAGGGGAATTTCGTTCATGGAATTAAGTGCAAATAAATAGAGAAATATACATTGTTGGGTGTAGAATTAGAGATTTTAGGGAAGGGAAGTGGGAGCTCTGGAGTGGGAGCCAATATCCTCCTAGCCTAGCCACGGATTTAGGGACTAAATCTAGGATTAACCAATGATTTTCTATAACACTGTATCAGGGTAGAGAATTAAAACTGTTCCTATTTGACACAATACATATTAAAACCATTTATCTCATCTCATTTTACCAAAAATCTCATTGTTGTGGGAAAGATGTTTTTTCACATAAAAAATCTTCATCACGTAAACATAGTTTAATAGTTTAATAGTTACTGTTTAAACTTTGCATTTCAGTTTTGCTAGTAGTTAAATAATTTAGTTCTGATAATATCTCAACATTTGAAATTAGTGAAAGTAATTTCATTTTACTTTCTGTGAATTTCCTAGTTAATTTATCATTTCAAATTTAAACATTCTCCGTGGGATCGATATTTGGGGTTTAAATAGAAAGTCATTTATTACTTGATAAAGATATGTATACTTGCGTAGGATCCCAACATTAATTGCTTAAATTTCTTATTTATAAAATATTACATCAAACTTTTGGCACTGTTGCATAGCGGAGTCAACTTTATATATTTTGCACAACTATGTTATTCTGATCAGAACCAACCTTACTATAACCCACTTAATCTAATCCAATAGCCTACTTAAACCTATCCCTAATATAACCTAAACTCTAAACTTAACATAGGTCTGACTCAACTCAGACCTGACCTAACTTGAATCTGACCCAACCTATGTCAAATCTGACCCAAACCATAAACCTAACCCAGACTTGACCCAACTTATACTTGACCTAACGTAGGTCTTTCTTAACCCAAACTCTAAACCTAACTCAGTTCTGAACCAACCCAGACTTGACCCAGCTTAAACTTGACCCAACCTAAGTCTAGCCTAACCCAAACCTTGATATGACCCAATATAGACCTAACGCAACCCACGTCTAACCTAACCTAAAATTTATACCCAACCCAGGTCCAACCAAACCGAGACTCGACCCAACTTAGATCTGACCCAACCTAAGTCTAACCTATCCCAAACCCTAAACCTGACCCAGATCAACCCAAATTAAACCAAACTTAACACGGGTAAATCAAGTTTAACCTTGATCAACCTAATTTAAATTCAACTTAACCTGAGTCAACCCAACCTAACCCATGTCAATCCAAATCAAGCCCACCTCAACTCGAGCCAATCCAACTTAACCCAGTTCAACCCAAATCAAACTCTAGTCAACCCATGTCAACCAAGTTTAACCTGGGTCAACTCAAATCAATTCAAACTTAACCCGAGTCAATCCTAGTCAACCCAAGCTACCTCAAGCCTAAACCAGTTTACTTGTATCATACCTCGGCTCAATCATGAGCTAAAACTAACCTAGAAATTCAGTTTACCTCAGCTTAAACCTAGCCCAAATTTGATCCGAGGCTATATATGTGTGTTATTTCATGTTTCATTTTATATGTTATTTAATGTTAACAAACAAAACAAAAATAACAAAAAAAAAATCAAAAAACAAAATAAAGGATGGAAACCCCTCACAATATAGTTTTCTCTACAATCATCAAAAACCAAACATTAAAAAAATATAATTTAAAATAAAAAAACTCTTATTTCTCAACATAACTAACAAACTTAGGAATTGAAATAAGACATAAATTATAATCTTAAACTTCAAATAAACATCTAAAACACACCAAGGTAAAGAACAAGAACATAATCTAGGTAGACCTGACATGGACCTTAAGTTAGCTAATTTAGGCACCAAACTAAGGGCGCTACACTTACCTCTGGTAAGCCTGAGTATAGAAGCCTTTGTTAGTTTAATAGGTACCCTAGTTAGTGTTAAGGACTAGAACATACAAAATAACAAACTTACCCTTAAGGGTAGAGGAAATGTCTTAGAATGAAGTAACACATGGTTACTAACAAATCTATTTTAGACTACTTCAAAAATATGAATCATTCATGTTATGACATTTAAGGAGAATTTCTAGTTATGAAGCTATTCATATTTGATCAATACCAATTTTCTCAAAATAACGAAAAGCATTAGGCATCTTGACCGGAGACATTAATCAAAAATCCTAGGTTAGTCTGCCCTTAGAATTTCTCATAGAGTTTAGGGTTTCATTTCTCAGCTAGAAATCCTTCTCGACCTGATTATATTCTTAGCTTAGGGTTTCCAATCCTTTCTGTTAGTCAAATCCAATATCCATGGTTAATCTTTTGACTTCACTTGAACAGTTCAAACTCATCATTAGTCCCTTTTAAACCTTTCAATTATCACTCTCCAAAGATCATCCTACATTTTGTTTGGGCTTTTCCCATGGCATGTCATCATTGGACTGTAAGTACATTCTCTTTGAACTTAACTCTTCAAATTTGGACCCCCACTAACTTTCAATAACTTGAACTATGAAAATCCAATCTCTGATAATTTTACTCTTTGCAATAAATGGTATTTTTCTTTAGGGCTTACGACACTAAGGATGTAATTAACTACGAGGGATTTCCCTTGTAGGGGACGAGACCCCAAAATTAAAATAAACCTTATCTTACACTCATAAAATAAGAGAAAAAACCTGGTTCCATAGGCTGTCGAAGGCTTTCATCATCCGGGTGGTCAAGCACATTTTTAAGATAATATTTTTTATTCCTTCAAAAAGATATATTATTTTTTGAATTGTCATGCTCGGTCATCGAGATAGAGGTCATCCAAAAATTTTATGGTGAGTGGTGACACAAAAATCCCCCACTATACCTCTCTATGAGGAATAGTGCGACCAAAAAAATTTTGGGTCTAGTTAAACAACTAAAACTTAAGTTCATTAGAGTTAAGAGTTGACACTCTTAAATAAAGTTATGCAACACATATCGTCTAAGCAGTTGACAAAAATATTAAATGACGGACACGGGCTCCACAATGTCTGGTTAGCGTACACAAGTTAAAAATTGACCCTCAATTCTTAAGAAACAAAAATTATAAGACTTGATTCAGGCATAGAATGCTTCAAAATCAACTAAAGAGTGGCGAACAAAGTGATGTCCTAATTTAGTAATAGGTAAGAGAAAAATGTAACACAGATAAAGTTTACTGAAGTACATATTTCATTCATATAATTATTCAGTTACAAGTATTTCTGAACAAAAACCTTTTATATGCATTAATTTTGTTACATATAAAAATAGTGAAAAAAATCCTAAGTTTAAGTCTCTTCGGGCCGAGTGTTAGATGATTTGTTGTCTGTTACTTTATCTCCCTCATACGCTTCTCTCTGCTATGAAGCAAAAGAAGCATTGAAGATCTCCTTGAACTCATCATTATCAGAGTATTGGGGGTTGACCATCAAAAATCTAATGAATTGATTGATTACCACCTTGGTACCTATTTCCAAATGCACAAACTGAGTATAAAAGAACTATATGGGTGTCTTTATTGTGGCCATCTGCTCTGTTAATTTAGCACTCTCCTCGTGAAAATTAAACGACCAGTCTGGCGTGATCTCTAACTCTACTTTAGCATCCTTCAGTCAAGCATCGCCATGGTCATCTGATCTACTGTTACCCTTTTTTATGCCTTGAACTCTTTGGCCTTCACCTCAAATTTTAAGGCCTTGGCTCTCACTTCAAGTTACAAAGTAGCCAAGTGGTGGGTTTTTGGCAACTTTAAGGAGTTGATATTGGTCAATCATGTGACATAAATCTACAGACTGGATATTACTTAACAATTTTTATAGGCCCTCTAATCAAAACACATCAGTAATAGTCAAGGTATACACGTCCGTCCTTGAGGCTTAGTGGAACAAGTCCCTCATGATGTTTAATAAAGAAAAAATCGATTTTGAGTTGAGAAAGACCTTTGGTCATTTCTCCTACAATAGTCTCCAATAATCCTTACCTCCCTTTTGCTTCTTTTAGAAATAAGGGGAGGGAAGAGTCAAAATTTGGGGTTGGAGCCTTACTCTTCCCCTGACACTACTCATCTGTAGAAGCAAACAATTTGTGCTTTGAAGCATACACCAACTCAAGCTCCTCTTTAGATGGGCTTTCCTCTAGGCTTTCTGCCTCTCAATATTTTATGTTTGGAGCTGGTAATAGTGGAGAGGGCAACTTGGCCTCCCATCTTTCAACAAGTAAAATGAAACTCGAGGAAGACGTGAGGGAAGCTCTTTGGGTCGACGGATGCTTGGACGATTCCTCAACATCGACCCAGGGATACTTGCTAGTGAATCCTCTTGGAGCTGATAAAAAAAAGCCCATAAATTCATCAAGGATGGTTTTCGTTCGATCAAAATTAATTCATCGGTGAAAGTATTTCGAATAACTACTATAGTTTTAGAGATATAATTAATTAATTCTACACCTGCGACTTTCCCATTCGCCTGATTGTCATCATCCTCTTTCTTAGCCTCTTCACTCATTAGCCCTTTCACTCAGTGTTTTGGAACCCCCCCCCCCCCCCCCCCACCTTCATATTCCTTAGCTCCTTCATTGAAAGTCTTGCATCTGTTTAAATATGTTGGGGTCGATTACTAAATGATCGACATATGCTTACCCATGATAGTCGAAGCAAGCCCAATGACTCACTAAGGGACACCCTTCTTCTTCTTCTTCTTCTTCTTCTTCTTCTTATTCTTCTTCTTCTTCTTCTTCTTCTTCTTCTTTTCTTCCTATAAAGTACTCTAGTTGGCCTCATTGCAATTCCTCAATTATTGCAGACACCACAAAGAAATTGGAACTTCAAATCTTTGATTTTATTTTCCAAGACAATCAAATGAAATTTTTGAATCAAGCCAAATACAACATAGTTGCCTAGCTCCACCTTGAATAAAACATGAAAAAGAACAACTCTCGGGACTGCAGGATATCCATCCATCAAAATTAAATTATGAAATTCATCACTGTCGTGATTAAGTTTGGTGTAATATGCACAAGAATGACTCCATAGTGGTTGAGTATCAACTAAATTTCATAGCGAAATGGCAGTCAGAGACCCCACTGAAATTGATTCCAATAAAAGATCATACCGTCTCTGGAGCAGTCAGTCGCCTTCACCTCCGGCTCCTCCGGCTCGAGCACTATACTTGTGTTGTATACACAATTGTCCTCCTCCAAGAGATTCACATCGAATGGTGTGAGGGTAGAGTTTTTGGTCGTTGACACCAAACCAAACAACTATGGAGAGTATTTTGAGGCCATGAGAATGTCAGAAGAAAACCGGCCCAAGGGAGAGACAAGAAAATACTGAAGGGAAGCAAAAGTGAAATCTAAGAAAGCATAAACCCATTTTTATTTTAACCATATATAGAGGGTATCCAGGGGATTCAAAATACCTCAAATATATACCTCTTTCTTTGAAAATTCATATCAAATTAGTGCAAATTTTGAGAAATCAAAATGTTGTAAAATTTTTGAAATTGGTAGAAATTAAATTTGTATTTCTAATAGAAAGAATTTTACATATAGGTCTACAAACACCTCGGGCAACACTAGCCCCTAACTTACAAGTCTTTGGTACAACGCAAGCCCCTTAAACTTAAACTTCTAGACACCCTCTTCCTTTATTTGGACCTGAGAGATTGAGCTAGTCATCCGAACCTCCACTAGTTTCGTTCGAAGAATCTTCACCTCTCTCAGAGAGTCTCCATGTCTATGTAAAGCACCTATAGCTTTTCCTTCATGTTGGATATGGCTACCTCCCTTTGGTTTTGTCCATCCAACGAGCCAATGATCCCAACAATCTCTGATGACCATCAATCTCCCTCTCAAAATTTTTAGGTCTAGGCAAATGACCATGTTTGCCTTTGTCATGAAATGGAGAAGACGGTTCCTCGACTTCTTCGGGAGCATTGGGTTGAGTGGCTTCTGTTACTGAGGAGTCGATGATATGCATGTTATCATCTGCAAGAGTAAGCAAATATCATAAAAAGAGATTTGAATAAATCAACCAAGTTTAAGAAAAATAAATTTCTTTGTTTTAATCATTCAATTCATCTCAAATAAGAGGAGGCTCTAGGAGGCACTCATCAGCAAGCAGTTAGACAACTGCCAGACTGACCTCACTGTCCAAGGGAAGGAGAGTTGTGCCTTTGTGCTGCTGGATCTGGGTCTCAGTTATCATGTGAACCTATTGCTAAGCTCTGATGAGCTGATAGCTGATAGATTGGATCTGGAGCAAAGCCGGAGCAAACACCGTTGCACCAGTAACATGCACGTCAGACCTGCTCCCCATCTCACGATAGAGTAGCATCAAGTCAGACGACTCAACTGTCTCCTCCACCCTTTGTTTCTTGTGTACCACTTATTTAACCAGTTTAGCTCCTTTTGGTAGACTACCTTCTCCTGGCCACTTCAATTCGACCAGTTGTCCTTCTCCCTCCGGCCTCTTTTCCTACCATCAGTAACCCTTATCTGTGGGCTTCTCTTTCATCACCGGCCGATTACTCTTGGGTTTATTTTTTCTCTTACAGAAGGGAAAATTTTTTTGGTCGAAAGCCCAAATGTCTTCAGTAAGGTCGCCTCATTCATGGGTTTCTTGTTGCTCGCCATTACACCCTTCTATTAAAAACCAACTAAAGAGCAGAAAAGTTCATAAAGTGTGATGAAAAAGTGATGGTTACAACTTATTTATTGGGAATGCGGGCACAAAAAATCAGGAAGTTTAATTATTAAAAGTATTTATATGCAATAAATATGTTAATATTTTACATTTAATTCTCTTATTCTTATAGCAGTTGTTGCTTTCAAGAAGTAAGAAAACCAGGAAACTAAATTTGTAAAAAAAAATATGACCACACGAATCTCAAAGAAGTTCAATGTGTTCTCTTAATGGACACCAAAGGACTGTATCAGGACAGTCAAAAGATAGAGACACCAAGAGTGTTTTCCTTCAGTCGAAACTATGGCCAACCAAACGAAAGCACAATAGAACAAAAGAATGAGAGGCATCTGATCTGAGAGACAATCATTTATAGTCAGCTCCCTCAAGTGATTCTAAGATTCTTCACAAAAAATGGCCAAAGAACACTTCACTGAATATCTTTCTAATCCTCTAAGAATGTCCCATGTCCAAGAGAGCGGCCCATCAAAATATGATGCTACACCCATTCTCCAACGGTTCAACTTCGTCCTAATGACATGAGGGCTTCTACCGAGGATTCTCTTAAGGAGGACGACCGAAGACCTTTCAGCTGATCAAAGACTTCTCAACCTTTCAGACGACCAAATGACAACACCAATAGGTCATTAAAAGCCCATTATAAGCAGTCATGAATATTGAACGGTGTCAGCGTCAGTTATGGAAATTAAAAGGTCCCGGAGT
>NW_018164714.1:941780-949032 GCF_001263595.1 Phalaenopsis equestris | reverse complement strand
CAGCGTCAGTTATGGAAATTAAAAGGTCCCGGAGTCAATTATAAATATGAAAATGTGTAATAATTACTTGTAATATCCCTATTAAAATAAGAAAAAAAATATATAATTTTCTTAAATACCCCTAGAACCTTTAAACAAGTGGTCATCTCTTCAATAAAAGACCACTGAATTTACCCTCTCAGAATTGGTTTTACTCTACACTTTGTTTTCTTTTATTCCTCTCTCTGTCCCCCTCATCCCTCCAATGTTGTATGCCTTGGATGTGATCCACCTTTCATTCTTGAATTCAACAACTACATCTCGAGTAAATAAGCAAAATTACAATGCATGTCTAAATAATCCTTTCTCTCAAAATCTTGTTGGTTAATACTCCTCTGAGCATTTCCCCAACTCTTGATGAGTTCCAAGCAATGAGCGAAATCACGATGACTCATGTTCTCGATTTCTATCAAAGCCAAACTTGTCCATTCCAACGAAAGCTCTTGAAGAACTGCCACAAAATGCTCCACAACTTTCAAATCAATCTCAAATTCAAATTCAAATTCATAACGGTAACCTCTTCCATAAATTGACACAGACGAAAATGGATTCGGATAAACACATTTGCCTTTCATCGTCCATACTTCCACCATCAAAAATCTCTTTTTGATGGCTGCATCTTTCTTTCCCACGAAACAGGACAAGTCCTGTGAACAATAAATATTCTTTTTTTCTCACGTAATGCACGAGTTCCAGCCACGAGAAAGCGAGCAGGAGTCAGCCATGACGTTTATGTTTGCTCTACAAATGGCGGACTGCACATCCAGACTGGTCAGTTGTTGCAGATGTACCTGTTTGGTATTTTAATGGCGATTCTCTCATTGGCGTTGCTGATGCTGGTGATGCCCAGTGATTTGGAGCTGGAAGCGCTGCGTCGAGAAGCTTATGAACAAGCAGAAGTTGCAGCTGGGTACTTGTTTGAGGAACCGCGCCGTTGGGGGCTGGTTCGGCCACGGCAGAGATGGCGGCGTTTTGCAGAGGTGATGGATCATGGATAGGACTTGATCAATTAGGTCACAGTGTCTGAAATTTTCAGCCTAGTTCAAATTACCTGCATCCCCACTAGGGCTGTCTAAAAGGCTTGTTGTTCTGGGACGCTCTTATTCGATTCATTAAGTAGTTTGTGTTCGATTCGTCCGTTAAGCAAATGAGTTGAATGCGAACAATTTTTTTGTGGTTAATATATAAACGAGTCAAACACAAATAATGGTTTGTTCGTTCGTGTTCGGCCCGTTTTGGCTCGATATAACTAATCAGTATAGTTTTTAAATAATTTGATTGGCTACGAGGCTACAAAGATTTATAATCAATTAGTATTATTAATTAAAAAATAAAATAAATATATGCTAAATTATATTTAAATGAATATCTTAATTTAAACAATAAGATTTAAAGCTCGCGCTTATATCTCGCGCTTATCTCTAACAACTTAAGACCGCGTGACTAAGTTTATCAAAATGACTTGCTCGTGTTCGGCTCGTTAAGCAAACGAGCCGAACACCAACAAAGATTTTTGAGCTCGATATATAAACGTTGAACACGAACAATTGTATTTTCTAACGAGCTGAACACGAACAAAGCTTCGGCTCGCTCAAACTTGGCTCGTTTACACCCCTAATCCCCACACAACTAAAACTTAGTTTTTTTTTTTCTTTTTCTTTTTCTAAGAGTAATAGCAGACACTTGACTGCTTTTTGCTATATCCCAGAAACTTGGAATTTAGAGGGGCTCTGTGTTGGAGACCACAAATGAAATTGAAGAAGTACGCACTAACAAAGATTGGAGTCTCATGCTCCAAGGAGGCACTTTGTCTTATGAAGCCAAATTATAAGTAACTTTTGTGAGAAATTTGGAGTATTTGCCTGGTTGGCATTAAGATGGTTGGCATAGAGACAAATAGTTTCTACTATAAACGTAATGTTGATGTGAAAATTAGACCATTTAAGCAAACATAATGACATGCCGCCACACTCGGAGAACTCATCTCGAAGTTTAAAGTTGGGTTTATGAGTGAAGTTTAATATCTACAATTAATGGATTTAAGATGTTATTATTGTTTTTTGGTTCTAGTGTAGAATTTGGGTTAATATAAGATAATAACTACCCATTACTACAGACTGATATCATAGTTAACTGTATAGTTGATTACAAGACATGAAATACTTACATACTTTTAGGCTACTGTCAGATAAATATGCACCTAGTTGATGTATATAATACTAAATTTATCATTCGACATGAATTTTTCTATTTCAAGGTGATGCTCTTGGCGCTGAAGATTATACAACTGAATAATCAAAAGAATGACCTACTATTCAAGAAGAAAAAGAGATAAACATTAAAGTTTTTGTAGATAACTTACTTGTAAAGGGAGAAAAATTGGAGCAACGTACACTTAAAGCAAAATTTTGAAATCTAGCTAGAATGGAAAATGTTTTGGTATTTCTACTTACACTAGAAAGTATTAATATGAATCTTAGTGAGGTGCAAGCCATTTTGAAGATGTATCACCCAAAAATGTCAATAGACTGAAATAGCTTGCATGTTGAATTGTCATTTTAGTATGATTCATATTAAAATCACACAAGAAGTGTTCGCCATTCCATAAACTATGTGAAGCACCAAGCAATTTGTATGGAAAAAAGACTAGGAGAATTTCATTAATGTATGTATGTTGCCATTGTCTATTTCACCTCTACTTGCTACCAACTTAGGAGTCAAAAAAAAATTTCTAATTCTATCCTTATATGAAAGATAGGAAGAAGCAATGACAAATCTATGAGTATGGCCTATTCTTTTTTTCTTTCTTTCTTTTCAAGTAAAATTCTAAGGAGATAAGTCTACATTTTTACTTCAAGTAGGCTACATATTTATAAGATCAAATATCATTATTCAAAAGCCTTTATGGAATCAATCAAGTAAATTGTTCTCTTTTTTTTCCCTCAAATATTTCCTTATTGTTCTTATAAATTTCACCTTTTTTATTTCTTAAGAATCTCTATTTTAGGATGAAATATTTTTTTAGCGCTTAGACTATGTTTCCTATAGTTAAATTTCTTGATCAATCAAGTTAGGAAGCAAGTTATTTGAATTTATTATAGATTTATTTTTTAAACCTAATAATTATTAAGAAAAATTTTTAAATGAGTGACTTAAATTCTTTAAAGCATAATTTATAATAACATTATTTACTTAAATTATTAAATTGTTGTTTGATCATTTTAAAGCATGATTGTTTGACTTGTATAATCTATAAAATTTTATAAATTCTTTTTTCATTTTTATCCTTTTGGCTTGGTGAAAATCATATAATATTTAGATTATATTGTACTCTGCTTAAAAGAGAGTAATTAGGTTGTAAGTAACTTTTTTAGTTTGAAGAAGCAAAATTTATTTCCAAACCTAGGATTGAAAAGAATTCAAGCCCAAGAGCTGGAAAGTTTAGGTGTAAGCTAGGTTGGCTAAACCACACAAAAATTATGGGTATTTATTTTTCCTCACTTATGATATCATGATAGTTACTTTACTTTCAAGTATTTAGATTTATGTGCCAACTATTATCCTTATAAATTAACATTAAAATTATATTAAATATTTTTTAATCAAATTATTTTTAACGCCAATTAACGCCCCTTAGTCGGGTGTCATAGTTATCATACATATGGTTTTAAAGCCTCGACTCTTTCTTTTGGCTTAACATCCTTGAGTATATCTGCATTTAAATCATGGCACAAGGGTTTCCTAAGGGTTCCCTTTTGAAGGACAATCTACTCACTGACCATTATTGCTTGATACTATCCTTTGATTATTGGAATAATTTAATTAGTACATTATTAAGAGAACAAGACTCGCGTATGTGGCATATGCTTACACACCAATGTCATACTTATACTACAAAAAATGGAATTAAAATTGAAAAAAAAAATTGATGAATGGACTATAATAGAAATAGATTTAGATGAATTAAATGTTAATACATTCAATACTTTAGGCTATCCACTTCTTTTAGATAATTATAGGAAAATTTCTATTTAAAGTACATCAAAAGATATTCAAGATAAATTAATTACAATATATGAAAATTAAGATATTCAAGATAAATTAATTACAATATATGAAAGATCCAGTGATATTAAGGATGTTCATGCAAATAGACTTATTCATAAATATGAGTTAGTTTTAATGTCTCCTTCTAAATATATTTAAGATATGTACACTAGATTAATAAAAATAGTCAACATATTACATTTTCTTAAAAGAACATATAAGAATCAAGACATAGTTGATTTGTTCCTTGGATGTCTTACAAAAAAGAGAAACTAAAGTAACATTATGAGGATGAAAATTTATCAAATTATCCACTTGATCAATTTTTGGGTTCTTTGATAGCTCTTGAATAGATTATCTCTCAAAGAGATAAGTTGGATAGCTTAGCCAAGAAGAAGAAGGAGAAATGTAAAGGCACTGCCTTACAATTTGATGATTGTGATATAGGTAATGATAAAATGAGCATGCTTTCAATAAGACTTAGTATCTTGTTATAGAAGAAGAATCAAAGGTATAAAAATCTAACAATTATAAATTTTAAAATAAAAAATCTCCTACAAATGAAAGTATCATCTATTACCCTTTCAAATAGCTTATATATGTGTAAGGATTTTATCAAAATCATATTTAATCAAAGAAGAATGAGATGGACGTTGAGAGAATTAAATACAAGAAAAAAAACAAGCACCTTAGAAAGAAGAAAAAGAAGGCTTTGTAGGCTACTCTAAATTCGGATGAATCAAGTAAAAGTTCAATAAAAGAGGAGACCAATATTTTTTTATGGAGAATCTAATTGGAATCCTAAGTTTAACAAATTACAATTATTTTTAAATTAGATAGAAAATCAGGATTCCTAATTTTAATAATAAATATTCTTGACCCTAGTTTTAGTCTGATTCGCTAGAACTTCTTCTAGGTTATACTACAACATTCCTGGAGTAAAATTGTAGGAAATTCTAAAGAAACCCACTACCTCAAATCAACATATTTAGCTTTTAAGTTGTAATGTTAGTTGATGACAAGTAACATTTAAGTTTAAGGGAATTTGATATGTCTTTGGATATACTTAATTTTTTTTTATTTTACACATGTTTTTGAACGAAAATACAGCTTAATGGTATGTATTTTTATGTTTATGATGAAGGTATAATAGGTAGGAGCATTGGAACGAATTTGGGTTGAATTGGAGCGAAACAAACCAAATGGAGCAAAGGTATTGATTGTGGTATGGCTCCTATGCACCCACTTTTGGGCGCCAAAGTGTTTTAAATGAAGACCTTGACATCAGGTTCTAAGCACTAAGGCTTCCTGAGTAGAAAGAGCGCACAGCGCTTAGACGCAGCAAACTAGGCACTTAGGTATTGTGGTTCAGACGGTTACTTTCTACACGGCTCTAAAAGTAATTTGATGGGTGCTAACGGTTCAGACGGGAAGTTTTGGCAATCTCAAGAGTAGGGATGAAATTTTAAGTCATGGAATTCTCCAAGGACAGTAGGTTGGAGTAGGAATTTCTATTCTAGAGAGATTTGATAGGGGAATTTGAGAGAATATCTAAGGGGTTTACGACAGCATCTTGTGTAGCACTGTGGAAAACATCATCCAGTGGAATTTCCTTCTCTTTTCAGAGAGCAAAAGCTAAGTATCGTGTGTAGATTATTGTTGTAAACACGTATTTGGTTAATTTGTTTGGATTGAATGAAGTTTTCTTTGGTGTTTATTAATCCTGATATTTTGTATATGTAAGGATTTATGAAGTTGACACCACTACTTGAAGATTTTAGTCACCGGCAACAGCGCCAAAAACTTGATCCATGCATACTTAATGCTTATGCACAGTATAGCAATAGTTCTGATGGTATTTTTCACTTATATTTACTTATTTAGCAACAAAACCAAAAACTTGATCCTGAAAAAAAATAAAAATTTAACTTTTTAATTTATATATATTTATATTGTGATACTACACAAGTATACGTATCATTATCAAATAATATAGGACTTTTTGATTAAGACCTGAATATCGAATCCACAGGGAAGATTATGTAATATGAACTTTTTAGAAAGTTTTTCTATTTTTAAAAAGATAATTACTTAAACTAAAAATAATTTTTGTCGGAATTTAATATTAAAATATTTTTGGTATATTTTTTTATATATTTTAATGAAACAACAAAAAGATAACTAATTTTTTTGTAGAAGAAAAGTATTTAATATGAAAATATATTTCTTCTTATCATGAATCAATAGTAAGCATAGGAATTATATTGTAGAAGTATGCAAATTGTGTTGGACCAAATTGGAGCAATAATATTCTTTACCCTTACTAGAGATGCTATAAAAAACATTGGCTAATTTAAAGTTTGGGTAGTTCTAAAGACCGGCTAGGCAGGGAAGATACTAGCTCTCACTCTAGAGTTCCCTCGATTCCCACCACCTGGGGGCAAAATAATAAACCAAGCTGGGGGCTTTAACCTGTTACTTTAAAGTCCTCTAACTCTACACCCATCAATGAATATTTCCTTATTTATTTGCATTCAATCATATGAAATACATTCTCCTTCATACAACCTCATGTGATTCTTTCCAAGTGTTGACTGAGATAATACCAGCCCAGTTCTTACATGTTCTCACAACAAATTTTAACATCTGGATTGGCCAAATCAAGAAGTAAATGAAGTGCATGGATTTAAATTATCGCAACTTCTTCCAGCATGAAAGATCAATATTCTCCACAACTTCCATCCAAAAGTTAATTACATATCACTCTAAGAAGAAAGATAAAGAAAACTACTCAGAATCCATGGAGAAAACAAAACCACACTTTAATTTAAAAGAATAAATCATTGCCAAACCAACAACAAGTCTCGATTAAAACCAAAATTAGTCTAAAAAAAGGATAAAAATTTATCTCAAGTCCTCTACCAAACTCTTAAAGTTCCTTTGAATCTATTCTCTTTTACAATTACTCAAAACAAAATAATAAAAAGGATAAAGTAAATAAAAAGTTGTTCCTGAAATTATCTCCAAACTAACTCCCCAGAGAATAACTTTCAAAACTTGCCAATATTTTCAGGACTCTTTTCTAAGTCCTCTCTTCTTTCTTTTATAGTTTTCTAAGAGGTGCCTTGGGATCTCTTCAAAATGTGTCTTGATTCGATGTATTTGC
>NW_018164714.1:919476-941489 GCF_001263595.1 Phalaenopsis equestris | reverse complement strand
TTTTTTTCCATTTTTACTTGTATCTGCAAGAAAAATATAAAAATATCTTCCATTAAAGCACAATATCTCAAAAATATGTATAAAAATGTGTCTAAAAATACTATATATTTTAGGTGTATCATTTATTATGTGTAATGGGTAGATTTCTTATACTTTTCTCTTGTGATAGATAGGTTAGATTTGTAGGGTTGTGAATGCTTTGAATGTAGGGTTGTGAATGCTTTGAAGAATGCTTTGAATTGATATTTATTTTCATGTGATGAGTATATCTCTAAACTTAATTTACTTGTTGTATTGGTCATATAACTTGTAAAAATTCATTGTGACCCATTAGGACTTGAAGGAGCGGCGGTGAAACAACATAGAATATTCACATTTTGCGAATGATTATGAAAGATGAGTCATGAGGCGATGCGACTTAGGGAGAAGTGTATCGATATATTTTGAATTAGGAGTTTCACAGGTGACAAATGGAAATAATTACCAAAATTTAAATCATACTCATTTATGCCGTCGATAAAGGGTAAATGAGTCTTATGCTTCTGTTGTCATTACCACATTACGATTTTTAGTATTAACACCTACAATCTACCGATGAAAATACGAAGAGAAGTACCTTATCAATCTTGAATTTCACCTTTTTAGTTGATCTAATAAAGTTTAACTTAGGAGTATAAATACACTTAATCATAGTTGTTAGAAAAATTATATTTATCGATCTTCCAAACTAGGACCTGAGAGTAGTTGGCTAAAATTCACACTTATGTTGATATTACTATGAAACCTCTACCACCTTCCCTTTGGGATTGACATTCTAGACTCAAGTAGAGCTCTATATTACAAAAATGATATGTGTACTTGCGTAGGTAACCTGACACTTAGGTGGGGATTTTGAATCAAATTAAATTATAATTAAAGTTTTGATAGCTGTTGGGTTTTCACTTATCATATAGGAGAAACTTAGATGAATTAGAAAAAGTTGCACGTATAGTCAACTATAAATTCATTCTACAAATGAAGCTGTCCTATGAAGTGAAGGATACTAGAAGATTTTCCATCTCTTATACCATATGCAATATTTTGTGTCAACAAAGCATTTTGCAACATCAAAGAGCATATATTCATCACCGCTAACAACATGCAAAGAGCATGGGTTGGGTGACATCAGACCTACCATGTTATCCCTTAACGAACAGACAACTCCATTAAATAACCAAAGGTAGTTATTGAATATGACTTAGTGAAAATGGAAAATATTTAGCCTCTGTAGGCTCTGTCATACTAGGCATGAGATAAGAAGAGCGCATGTACCCTCTCATTCTGGAAAAAACTTAAAGCAAATAATTGCAGGCACTTAATATCATGTGGATGCACAAATAATAAAATATGAGTGCAAGTATAATCTCAAGAGGTTTTTTTAACAAGTAGTAAAAATAAAGCAGTAAACTTTTATTTGAACAATTGAATTTGGGTGGTGTGATAACTAAATGAAAATTGCAAATAAAATACAAATACCTAAGAGATCAATATCTCATTTCATGAAAGTTTGATTCAAGGTGGAAGAGCTCTAAGTTTTGGATATTACACATGATGGAAAAATAAGTAGAAATATCAACATAAATAGTGTGTTTGGTTTAAATAGTACTATGGTCCAATAATGATGTCCACAACCTTGATTTCACAAGAAAAACATTTTTTATTTTACTTGCATAGTCTATCTACTTCTCAGTGATAAATTTAATTCAAATAAATTCATCAAAGCTTTTATGATCTCAAAAGAATCACATGGGGTTTTTATAGCTATCACTAACTTACGATACATTCACTACTGTGTTTGTACCCATGACATGTTTATTTTTTACCTTTCAATTTTAAAAAAAATCTCTAGAGTTATTAATAATTAATCATGTAATTAATAATTAAATATTTATTAGAGAAAAACATGTAGTGTAGATAGAAAACTAAAGCAACATAACTATAACATTAAAACCAACTACAAAGACACAATTTTTGTTAAATTCAACCCCTATAAATTGATTTGTTAGTACATGTCAGAGAAGAAATTAAATAATAAAAAAAATATAAAAACTATTACAATAAAATAAAATAATAAAAAGTGGAATAAGAAAACTAAGAAGATAGCTAGGAGCCTCCTCCATATTCCCACCGTGCTCCATCAACTTAACTGTTCAAGATCACCTTCAACTTATTCCCAAAGTTCTATAGAGAAAACCTTAGGAGAAACTCTGCTAAACCTTACTTAAGGGCTACTCAAATTGCCTAAATTCATGTTAATACCTTTCTTAAATAAGTAAATTATAGATGTTCTAATAAAGTTAAAGATTCAATTAGAATATATTCATAATCGACTAAATTAATTCCTTGGTGCCAAGGCACAAAGCTGTTGATTTAATCTTCTAAAGTAGACTCCTTGACGTGTGAAACTAGCACATCGACGCATGCGAATGGCTCTTAGGTTCTTGGTTCCTAAATGCTAATGAGTGGTGTTTACGCACTAAGCTCATGACTTGATGCCTGCTACTAGGCGCTTCATTGTATGTCCTAGCATTAGGGAAATTGGACATGGTGCTCGGGTGCCTACAACAAGAGTTTATGTGTCGGCTAACTTGTGGTCATCATGTCTGTCTCCTTAGCACCATTTCTACTTCTAATCTATTGATTCATCTCAATAAGCCTTTTTGGTCATTTTTTCTTCGATTTCCAAACTTATTCTTGTCATCTAAAAGGTAAAAATTAAATAATGAGTGCTGAAATTTTTTTAAAAAGTTGTCATCAAATGAATTTAATGCATTTAATGTGATTTAATTATGTATATAATTTCCGATTATCATGGTCAATGTACATCCTCTGACCACACTTTAAATAAAATTTACTTAATCATCTTAGGGTTTTCCACATGTTCTTATTATTTCTCTACATATCTTAAGAGCCTTGTTCATCCCTCTAATTGTAGGTAAATTATGGTATTAGTGTCGAACCCTTAACTTATGTAATTTCATCAAAGGATATTATAGAGCCTCAATTGTTGTTACTTTAATTTGGTATACATATCAATAATCTCATGTACCATTTCATAACCTCAAATCTTGTATTTATTTAATATATATTTTTTTAATATAACAAAATCAATGAATAAATAATGGTTGGTAGGTATGTATGTATGTATGTATGTATGTATGTATGTATGTATGTATGTATGTATGTATGTATGTATGTATGTATGTATGTATGTATGTATGTATGTATGTATGTATGTATGTATGTGCGCCCTAAGCTTGCTCCAAAATTAATAAAAATGTTTTAAATTCTAAAATATGTGCATGACTTGTTCACTTATATTAATATTGAATTTCATAAATTCAAAATATTTTTCTTAGTGTGAATTCTAACCTTGACTAGGACTCTTATGGATAATTTAATGGTACAATAAAATGATAGAAATTTTGAATAGAAAGGCCCATTAAATTGAATTAAGAAATAAAGAGATTTTATGGTAAGCTATAACCAAATTGACTAAGTATGTGTAATAGATGATAAACTAAATCACTAGATGGATAATTTGGTGTCAAAAAATAAATGTAACGAAAAAATACAACCAACCTCATTCACCTACATAACATACCAATTTTAATTTATAAGATAATGAACCTTACATTGAACTTAGTAAGGATTTGCCCCCTTTATGTTGACATATTTCGGGGGTAATAAAGATAGATGAAATAAGTAGAACATACGGGTCAAAAAACTATTATTTCGTTTAAAAAAATTATAGTTATGGACCTCAATTATGATGGTGTGCATAGCCTTAACTAAATTTTGGATTATTTATTGAAAAATGAAGAGTTGTTTATATGGCAAAATATGAATGATTGGCTTATGGTCACTTTTGTTAAGATAGAAATCATCACGCAAGGAAAAAAGAAATTATATGACCAACATTTACCAAAGAAATATAGTTTATAAAAGACTAATCTAACTTGAGTAGTAATGAAAGAAATACTTAATGTCAAGATTTACCCAAAATAGTATGATAAGATTTTTCTTCAGAAACATCAAATTCTAAGTTATAAAATAATTCAAATCACAATTTCCTCAATACCTTAATAGTATTTTGTTTTTTTATGATTATTATTTAGATAATGATTAGAAATTTGCTAATAACAATTCATTGGCCTTAAGCTATATATTAATAATGGTGTAGATATTATGACATTTGAATATGCTTCTAATTATTCCATTATGGAAAAAAAAGTAAAATAAGGCAACCCCCTTTCTAAGACCTTGCCATGAGACCTACTTCTAAGCCTAAAACCATTTATTTGGTAACATTAAGTCATATTTTACACCTCATTCTACATGGATAGATTTATAAGATTCTTTTTTGTTCCCTTTTGTTGGTTTTGAGTTCACATGGTTCCCATGGATGATGTAACTCTTAAATTGTTGTGCATAGGGTCAACTACGATTTTGGTTAAGTAAGGTTAAGGTTTGATGACTCAAAAGATGGATATGTCGAATCTTAATTGAGTTGCATCTACCACTTTAGAAATTCCTGGCCTATCTTTTGATATATCTCTTTTGAGCTTATCCCATTCTATTAATAAATTATATTGATATTATTTTATAGCTCCCTAGTTACAGATAGTCTACCATCTTTTAGGATACATTAATTCACTCTCTATCCTATAACCTAGTTTGGCTTTGATACACAAGGTGACCCATATTGAAATGATGACCCCACATCCCTGGTACCCTATTTTATAGAATTTAAAACACGAGAAAGATAATTATAATTAAAATAATACTTAGATATACCCCAAGGTATAATTAATTAAATAAATATTCACTTGAAAGTAAGCATGTACCAGAAAAAAATAAATTTAATTCTTTATTTATATGAGGGGAATATTCATAAGTCTTTTTTGAGGTTTTAAGGAGTGAGAATGTTCAATCCCTTTAGGGCTTTTGTCTCTTATTTACCTTACGAAGTCAACCTTACCGATATCTCCCACATCTCTTTTATTATGTTCATATTGTTTATTTTAATTCACACTTCTCTAATCTTTCATTATTTTATTCTAGTCTCTCTACCTTGATCACCTATGAACATCCCCAAAAGATGGTGAACATTGAGACGTTTTACGCTTTTAAGATTTTTTATGTGCATGCACCTTATAAGGCTACTAGATTTTTAAGATTTTTCTTATGTACTTTTCTTTGATATTTTTTAAGTATATTTATACCTTCTGAGATTTTAGCCTTCCAAGATTTTTTAATGTATATGCACCTTACAAGGCTCTTAGCCTTCTAAGATTTTTAAGATATACTAGTGTCATTGAAGGCTTTCAACACTTTGAGCTTGTTTGTCTGAGTGGAGATCTTATCAACCACTTGCTCTAATGATATTTTTCTAGTGACGATCATAAATACTACTAACTTCTAATCAAGGCATCCTAATGGGCATGCGTTCTAAGGGTATGAGTGGATCACTTGCCTTCATGGGATCTTTTTTCTGAGGACTTTATCTACAACTAGATTATTATCAATTCTACCTCTTGAGTGTGCCATTTAAGAGTTATATAAGAGGCAATAATATTTATAAAAAAATTTATTAATAAAAATTTACTTGAAACATTTGTCTTTGTCTCTAAATAAGATACAAGTTCTCTTAAAAATGAGATGTTGATCTTTTTTTGAGTTGCTTCAATGATTATATCTTTTAGCATATAAGGGAAAATAATCTCTTGAGAAGGCAAAATAGGTTATAACCATACACATTACTCAATAAATTTATTTTTTTTTTCATTACCCTATGTTATTCTCGTAGGTAATAACTTATGTGGCCTGGTTGAATCACAAAATCAACTTCTTTTAAGTAACTACATATTTATATTGAATGCCATTTTGAAGATAAAATTGACAATAATAGGATTGATCTCAAACATTTTAATTTTTTAACGGTATTGTCCACTTAAGAAATTCAAAATTTTGAATCTCCATCATAATATTAGTCACGGGTTTAATTAAAGGAATATAATTTGTCAACTCATATTCATGTTAGTGATAATGATGTCTTTCTTATTATTTACTTAATTTGTACATTTATATAGCAACTTCAAGGGTATTCTTATGTTTACTAGAAGATTGTTCAAATTACACTCTATGTGTCTTGATTGTCTCATCAAATGTAACTTGTACTTCTACATGATGAATGAGAGCTAATTGTATCTCACATTAAAGATGAGTAAAAAGGTTTGAGATGAAGCCCGCCGAAAATATTTATGTGATAACTTGGGATTTACTCCAAAAAATTGATATGCTAAAAAATAATCTAAGAAATTATTCTTTGTATGAGTTTCCTTCATATTGGTGAATTCTTGAAAGATTAGAAGAGATTTTAAAAATTCTTTAATTCATAAAAAGTTGCTCTACAAAGAGAAGTTAGTCAAAGCATGAATAGTTCACTTTGGAATATATTAGAACTATGTACGAGTTTGGTCTTTAAGTGTAGTATGAAATATTTAACAAATGAGGAAATGTCCATGATAATCTTGCAATGATTAATGTATTGATAGAGATCAAGCATCCCATCATAAGATTTAATAGTGGACAACTTGAACCCCATTGGACTGAGATGTTGGAGGATTGAATCATTTAAAAGTGAAGACTCCTATAATCTACATTGATGAGTAGACTGATTTCTTTCTCTCAAAAAAAAAAAAAAACCATTTGAACAAGATATCATAATTCATCTCATAAAATTTTATGAGGAATGTCCATAAAACAACATATGGCTAACTCTCATTGAGATTGGGGAAGGGTTGCGACAACAAGTTTTGAGTTAGTTTGTGGCGGAGGAATTTCAACATGATGGTAATGAGGTTTCATATAAAATTATGCAACTATGTTATTATATTATGTTGTTGATTTTATGATTGGTGGTATCCAGTATATTATGATGGTGTCCTCTATTTGCTAGTTTCCATTAAGAGTTAAATGACTTGGCCTTTATACTCCCCCATCCAATGCATTCATTTATTTTAAGTTGAAATTTGTTGCTTCTTTAGTTAATAAATTAATAGTAATTAATAGAGAACTATTTATAGTAAGCTGTAAATCATTTCCCACAAACAATTCTTTATATTTTAGAAAACTTAAGGCAACAGAGTAATGTATTTATATTCTTTTATTTAATGAAGATCCAACACACGCACACACACAAACACTCACTGATAAAAGAAAAGTTGAAATGGGAGAAACCATAAATTTTCCTTCAATATCCTGAAAAAAGAGAAAATATTGTGGGGCTAACTTAGTTTATGAGTTTTTCAGCATGCAACAAAATAGAAGGATTTTTATACAAGGAGAATAAATTTTGTGAACGTATTTAAAATTTAATTATTTTCTAAATTAATCATTATCAATATATTATTTCAATCAACTTTATTAATTGTTTCATGCTTAAGTCCCCTAATTAATATAGGTATTAATTGTCTTAATGAAAGATCATCTAATTCCTAAAAGCATTAAATAGTTAAACTACTACATAGGGATGTCTAGAGAAAGTCAATTTATTTTAAAAAGATAAAAGATAATCTAATTTATGACTTATTTCAATAAATAAAATTTAAAAAAATTGAATTCGAGCATCATCGTTTAAATTTTGAATTTTTTTATGGGGTTTTTAAAATACATAGTACTCAAAACATTAAACATATGATTTTACATATATGAAATTTGTCAACAGTCAATCGAAGGCATGATGAAACCTTTGAAACTCGCTTCTCTTTTGAAAACTTATTTTACAAATTAACGACCCTCTTTTTTAAACTTATCATTTTACATAGTTTAAGGTACTTATTCCATAAATATTAATATTTAGGGGTAAAATATGTAAAATGATAAGTTTTTGGTGATGTGTATGTTAAAATCCCCCTCTTTTTTTATTTATTTATTGAGCCGTTCTCAATGTTGACCACCCCAATCTATATTGACTCCGCCCAGGCCTTATCCTCCGATCTCGCTCTGCTCCCTGTCGATCGAACCCCACCCCGTCTTACCGAATTCAGCTCCTTCCGGACTGCACTTCTCTTGCCCTGCGCAGGCTGGTCCGTGCCCATCGCCATGGCCACCCTAACCCCTCTCAACATCAAGTCCGCCGCGCGCAAACTCCCCATCAAGCGCAAAAATCTCCCACAACCCCAAGCTCAACCTGTATCCAATTCCCATCCTATTCCCATCTCGATCCCCAACCCTAACCCTAACCCTAACCCTAACCCTAATCCCATCCCCCTCTCCTCTTATAACCCTAACCCTAACCCTAACCCTAACCCTAACCCTAACCCTAACCCTAATCCCATCCCCCTCTCCTCTTATCCGCGTGCTGGCCCAAGGCTTGGTCTTCCCCCGGGATCTCAACATCTTCTACGATCGTTTTTCGGAGTCTATGTCGCAGCCCTACACCCGCTCACAGCTATCCGAGAAGCTGAGACGGCTAAGGAAGAAGTACAGGACTATGGCCGGGCGTATCGCGCGTGGGCAGGATCCGTCCCGACTCTCCCAGCACGATCGAGACCTATTACATCTTTCTACCCGTCTTTGGGATCCTTCCAATGCTTCCACGTCCCCATTCTCCGCCCCCGATGCTGTCGCAGCGGGAAGCGCTGGCAATAAGCGCCGCCGGCCTAACCCTAGGGCCCCGACTAGCAGGGCCCGAGCCTCATCTTCACCTCATCAGGTTATCGTTGCTTTGGAAAGCGCTCTTTTGCCACCTCCAAATCCTCCCCTAGCCCTTCCTTCTACTTCTCCTGTTGCCTACAAAAAAGAATGCATGGATCCTCTTCCTTCTATTGGACACAATGGATCCATAGATGGTGCTAATTTTGCTGCATCTCCAGAGGAAATCCCCAAGAACAAGCTACCTACTCCCCCAATAAGTAGTTCTGTGGACCCTAAGAGGTCGGGAGCTAAGCATCTAGCCATCAAGTCAGTATTGGATGTGCTTGATGTGGCGTTAAATGAGGTGCGTTCTACGCTTGCTAACCAAGGGATTATTTCATCCAATGGTACTTCGGAACAAGGGTTGGAGATGAAGGGCATGTCAAAAAGATGGCAAGCGCATCGGCTTGCAGAGCTGGATTTATTAGCCCAGAGGTGGAGGTTGGTTGTTGAAGAGAAAGCAACGCAGATATGATATTGCAAGTTCTGTCCTTTACTCCGAGTTTGATTGAACTCCATCCCTTTTTAATTTCGTTTTTATACCTTTACTTCCTGTTATGTATATTTTTCGCTACTCGGTGTTTGTAATACCAGATCTACTTACTCTTATATGAATGCTTGGGATAGACTGGAATCTGTAGTAAATTATGCTGTTGTGCATCAAGCCTGACTTACATTATGTTTTGCTTCACTTTATGTTACTATATGTTTTCTTTTTTCTGACTTGTGAATCCAAGCATTTCTCAATTTTTTGGAATTTCAATTCAACCGTGTCAATTTTAGATTCAATAAATATCCTTTAAGATTGACATTCATAAATTTGATCCCTCCAAGGTCTGTGAAATAAAGAAGGTCAATCATTTTCATAGATCATATGATATGGAAACCCTAATGTTATTTCTTTGGAATTTAAATTCAACCGTGTCAATTTTAGATTCAATAAATACCCTTTAAGATTGACATTCATAAATTTGATCCCTCTAAGGTCTGTGAAATAAAGAAGGTCAATCATTTTCCATAGATCATATGATATGGAAACCCTAATGTTATTTTTTTATACGGATTTATTACCTGTTGATGATGTTTCTACTGATTAATCACCCTCGCTGTGTTTAATGATATTGTTCTTGTATGTCTGAATTTTTCATGGTTGCACATTGTAGCACTCAAAGAAATATTTGTTATTCGAGTAATATGAAGCAGACCCATAGCACAGTTGTACATGTAGCTGCAGAACTACTTGTCAATTGTATTGACAACAAAGCGTAGGATTTGTAAGTGTGTGTTTCTCAGAGTATTTCTAATGGATCTTGTCAAAAGTGGATGAAAGGTTTTTGTTTGGGTTGAGCAATATATTAGGTATCATCAGAGCATCAATGAGCTTTTTTCTTAGGTTTTTGGGAATTTTATATTGGCTTTATTTGTGCTCTTTATCACCTTTTTGCATGCTGATATGCAGCACTGTTTATTGCCCTTAATTGTTTATTCTGCTTCTGTAATAATTTAAAAGGAATTTTCAAAATCCGCTTGTTTGCTTAGATTTTTACCAGTTTAAAGGCGTTCAAAATTGCCGAGGTAGTTGTGTTCAAAACTGGATGTGTTCTACTCACCCTTCTACATATGTCGCACACAATTCTTATTTATTTACATGTCTCACACCTAAACTTTTATATTTACACACATGGCACTTTGGTGTTTAGGCTTATGCATGAAACATAGTACTTGGCCCTTTTTTAAAATGGTTTACAATAAACTAAATATTGATTGTTTAGGTATATTTAAGTGCATGAGAATTCTGTGCTATGTATATAAGTGGCCCTTTTTTAAAAGACATTGCATGAAACATAGTAATTGAAGTCTGTGATGAAATGGCTTGTTGTTTTGATCTATGTTCTGTTTTTTAATTAAAAATCCATGTTGGCTTGCAAGTATCGTCTTTCTGGCTTCCAAGCATATTTTGAAATCATAATTTAGTCATGCAATGTTGGTGACGGTGGAGAACTAAATATCTATTTTGGTGTCATGAGATATATCTTGGTTTATAAAGTTCAAATCCTTATAAAGACATGTATCATCTTTCTAAACATAATTTATTACTTTTAACAGATTTAGTTTTTTGTAAACCATTTTGTGAATCAAGAGAGCTTTTTCTAGAAAAACCAGTAAAACTGTTGTCAAAATATGAGAAAGCACATCAAAACTTATCCTGCAGGATTTATTAGTTAGAGTTCTTCTTGATGATGAAGAGGATAATGATGATGATGCTGTTGCTGTTAATGTTGCTTTCGGCAGTTAAAGTATCTTGAGATGTACTTTTGAAAACAGACTACTCTTTGTTTTAGCTCTTCTAAATTTTTTGTTTGAAAAAAAAAAGAGGTTTTTCACTAAAGTAGTGTAAAAAAAGGGTGGTATTTTACTAGCTTTATGCCGCTTGCCGGTTCCCATTACAGATAACAGGCATTTTAAGTGTGTTAACTGAGAAAGGACAAGCCTCATCCGGTTTTGTGCCCATTTGAGCGCTGCATGTCTTTTTATTCTTGGAATGCTATATAAAATCTTACTATTGGGTTCATAGGGGATCGCAGTGCACTGCTTTCGATTCTTTGTTCTTATTACCATATACTTGGAAATGATATGGCAATCTCCCTGATGTATGACCGGATATTGTGCTTGAAATTAGAAACTTGCTCTATTTTTACTTGAAGTTTGATTTATAAGAAAATTCTCTGAGGATAATATGCTTGAGATCAGTTCAATTTTAACTAGAATCGAAGATTTTAAACTTCTCTCAAACTTGAATTGACTCAAAATTGATTTTTTTTTATTTTTTAATGATGTTAGTCCCCTCGATCTCAATTTGATATTTCAATGCTTCACAATTGATGCCTGATAGTTCTACAGCTTCCATATAATCTTTACTTCATAATGTTTGATGGTATTTCAAAATTTCTTTTTGAATAAAATAAATTTTGGTGGAATATAGGCATCTCAAAGTAGCTTGATATGAGAGAGGGCAACATTATAACTATTACTGATTCAGGGATATGTACATATTTGCAATATTCCTTTCTTAGAGTCTATAACCCATTGATGATCTTATTAAATCATAAATCATTTAAATCCTTTCTTATTCATTCCTCTTAGTTTAACCCAAGGTAATTTATATTCTTGCTTTAAAATGTTAATGTATATTTTTAAAATTTTCTTGGTCCTCTCATATTTGAAAATATACTTATCCCAATTTTCTTTTCTTATACTTAAATTATATATTTTTATATAAGTATCAAATTTGAGTGTAAGCAAGAAAGTATTTATCCCTTTGCTAATTAGTAAACCTAAATCTTGTTCACCAAGGAGCTAATCCTCTATTAGTTTATGAATTTCATTCGTGTCTATGGTGATAATCGTAGAAATTTTGTACCCTTTAAAATAAGGTTCTAAGCTCTCATGTCATAATATTACAAATACATCATCATTCTATTTTTTGAACTAATCAAATAGAATGCCATGGTCATGTTGTGACGTGACATTCATTCAATTTTCATCAAACTTTATTTTAAAGTGCTAATAGAAATTCAAATGTGTACATTCTATGGAGCACTCTTTGAATGTAAAGCTAATAATTATAAAGTTGTAGCTCTTATATGAATTCTTGGTTTACACAAGCTCAAAATGGCCAAGGCGAGGGAGGTGAATTAGGCTAAAATTATAAGCCAATAGAGCGAATTTTAGGAGCCATTATAAGTATGATGTTCTTAATGTGTTCTCAATATCATTATTTATTGCTTTTATCCTCAAGGCACATAAAGAGCTAATGAATTCACTTATTTGTTAGCTTGAGTTTTATTTTACAGTTTTGTTGTAACAATCATGAAGCATGCATAGAGCCATTATTATGTTCATCTTATATTTCTCTAACACGGCCTTCAAATACTCATAAATTGGCATTTAATGCATCATTTGAAGTGATTAAACTTACATTAAGTTCATTTGGAGACACTTTGTATATATAAGCATATATGTTTTTATCATGGATATAATCTATAGTTGATAATTTTTTTTAATACAATTGACATATAAATGGAAGATTAGTGGGGATGGAAATAGATACTCATCAAAGAAGAGTGTTACATCATATTCTATAATTTGTTTTGTTGAAAAAAATTATTTTAAAAATTATGGTCCACCAAAATAATGCATCACCTATTATTTCAAACTAATTATTTATTATCCATTTGTGTAGCTATATATATAGTCTATGAGATATTCCCAACTAATACATAACAAAACCATCAACCAACTCAAAAATTTTCTCTTCAACACTAGAAGATTGAAATTTAATTTACTTGAAAAACAAAATATTTTAAATATAGAAACATATAACGGTACTATCTAGTTTGATCAGGTTCAAACACATATCATATAAATATTTTAAAGCTTATTCAAACGATGATTGAGGAGGATTGGTTAAAATTCAAATATATTTTGAATAGATCCTTATGCAAATTATGGTTTGAAACATATTTTAACCTTGTGAACAACATTCAAATCAACATAGTTCAATCAATGCTCAATCTTATTTCACTCATAATTGAAGCCAAGTTAAATATATTTCTTTGATCACATGACTTGTCCTTTGTACAATTTGCTTCAATGTGATTTCAATCAAAATTAAAAAAAAAAATCATATAAATTATTAAGAAAATAAATCTGATCAGATGTCTATGATATAAATTATTGAGAAAAACAAGTCGGTCATATGTCTATGATAGCATTTAAACATTTAAATAACTTATTCATGATAGTCAAAGTTGGTTACTTCATCATATCTCTAACTATAGAATTATATTGTTAAGTCCTAATATGAAGCAAATAATAGAATAAAGAATAATTAAATTATCAAATGTTGTAAGAGAAAACGATTGAACTTGTATGGAGTAGGTATAAGAAGTGTTCCTCAATGTTTTATGTGCAATATAGTCTTGTATAGATATAGGCATATCATTGGTATTTCATTCAAAATTGTCTTAAAGGCATAAATGTTCCAATAAACACATAGCAAAAATATTTAGCCAATTATGTACATTACGAGAAAAAAAAGTTAGATTTCCATAACAAAAAGCTATTAAATATTATTTAATTATATTTATTTCCTTAAAAATAGAAGTCTCGAAATCAAAATGATGAAAGATTAATAGACAGATTCAACAATAACAACAACAACAACTAGTCTTTATCTCATTGATGTCGGCTACATGAATTCTTTTCTCCATTGCATTCTATTGACCGTCATATTTTTATTTAATTCTAATAAATTAAGATCATTTTTTATGCCCAATTATTTCTAGATTTACATTTACCTTTCTTAACACAAGTCAAATCTAAAACATCTACTCTCCTAACTAAATCATCAGATGATCGACGTTTAATGTAACCAATCATATAAGGCGACTGTCTCTAATTTTATCCATCATTGGAGCTGCACCAACCCTATCACATATATATTCATTTTGTATTTTGTCTTTCAGTGTAAGGCCACTCATCTACCTAAGCATTCTCATCTCGGCAACACTTAACTTAGTTTTGTGCTTATCTTTTCAAGCCCAACATTCTGTGGCATAGAGCATTGCAAGTCTCACTACCATCTTACAAAATTTTTCTTTCAGTCTAAGTGGTACTTTTCTATCACACAATAGTCCTGGAACATTCCTCCACTTCAACCAACCAATTTGAATTCTACTAATAACATCCCCATTTATATCACCATCACTTTGAACAACAAACCTGAGATATCTAAAGCATTCACACCTTTGCATTCACACCTTTTAAACCTTTTAATAATTTGATCACCCATAACTATAATGATGCCACTAAAGCTACTACGACTAAAATTACGTTCCACATATTCAATTTTAGTTCTACTCAAACAAAGGCCTTTAGACTCCAGTGTAGACCTCTATAATTCAAGTTTTTTTTGAACTATTTCTCTAGTCTTATTCATAAGAAGGATATCATCAAAGAAAAGCATACACCAAGGTACATCCTCCTATAAATGTCCAGTAAAAACATCCATGACTAAAGCAAAATGATATGGGCTTAAAGTTGATCCCTGATATAATCTACTAAAATAAGAAAATATTTGGTCAAACCTTCTACTGTTCGAAGACAAGTTGCAACTCTAGTATAAATATCTTTAATGACTTGAATATAAGTCATATCAGCACATTTCTTCTCTAGAACTCTCCAAAGGATATCTTGTGGAACTTTATCGTAAGTTTTTTTCTAAATCAATAAAAATCATATGTAGATCCCTCTTATTCTCTCTGTACTTCTCTATCAAACCTCTTAATAAATGTATAGCTTTCCATTGTAGGCATGCCCGTCATATCATAAATCTAAAATAATTATGAGAAATCTTTGTAATAAGTTTTAACATATATTCAATTACCTTCTCCCATAATTTTAAACTATGACAAAAGGATCAAAATGATTAATGCCATGATTTTTCGATAAATTTTACCCTGGTTGTCGACCATCACTTTTCACATCACGGGCTTAGGACTCGGCAATGACAGTGTTGTGGGGGGGCAAACATATTATATAATTTTTTTTTTTGCATATATATATATATATATATATATAGAGATAGAGAGAGAGAGAGAGAGAAACACACACACAATTATTAATTAAATCTACATCTTCAAAATAATTATAATTTGGTTTTATATTTTTTATTTACTATTTTCCTTCATTTAGATATCACAACTTTTTTAAAACACAAAAATATATTGAGAGCATGCAAACTAATTTTTTTTTTTTGAACAAAACAATAATATCATGAAGACAATAAAAGGGAGGTACTTTTTTCTTGGGAAGATTTACAAACATACCACTCAATTCCTATGTATTTACATATTGAACACGTAAACTTCAATTTTTACATATGTATTATCTTATGCATGAAAATATGTATTTCACTTTCAAAAGTTGAGCCAGTATATTTTGATGTGATATGAATAATTTCGATGGTATACATGTACACTGTTAGATATGTACATACATAAGAATTGATGGGTATGTATGAAAATGCACCTAACATTTTAGGTGAGGAGCTTATATTCATGATTGGTCTTCCTAAGCAATTTATGAGCACTTTGCTTTAATAAAAATTGCTCTTTTACATGAATAAACAATTTATGAAATAAAAAAATTACCTTGTAACTTTGGGTTTGTTTGGGGCAGCTTATTTGGTACGGTGACGTTTTGAAAACGCATCTGACTTGTTTGGGTAAACGTTTGGGTAAACTGCGTTTTGGCAGCTTATGTGTTTTCAAAATACTGAAAACAGCGTTTTCACACCGCACCAGGTGCGGTAGCAGCTTTCTGATTGTGGTCTGGCTTTTCCAAAAAAATAAAAATTTGTAATAGTTACCGCACCTAGTTTATCAGCATATTATTTTTAATCAGCTTATCAGCAGATTATTCAATAAGTTGCAGCTGCCCAAACATACCCTTTATTTGTAGTATTTGAATTTATTAAGACTTGTATAGCTTCATTTATTTGGCTTTGGTTCATTTGCATCTCTCGTGATAGGAAATGGGGGCAAAGCTCGTTCTTGTAGGCTTTAACATCAAAGAATGTTAGACTCTTCAAAATAACAATTGAACATTTAAAGCATACTTATTTTGTGACATAGTGATTGAATTCTAATCTCTCATCGTGTGGCCATCGGTTCGAATTACATATATTAGATTTTGGGCTCGCCATTCTTGAAAAAGAAAAAATAATCTAACATTTAGAATATGATGTTATTGTTTTGGGAGATTTATATATATATATATATATATGTTACACAATACCTCTAAATCAAACATATTAGTACGTTATAATTCCTAACTCAACTATAACCCGGCTTTGTAGAATCCGACTTAGGCTCCATTTAGGTGGCTGCTTCTTATTAAGAAGCTGCTATGAAGCTCTTAAAGAATCATCTGATATTACAAAAAGCTGTCGTGGCTATTACAATTTTTTCTTAAAAAAAAAAAGTTAGACCATAGCTAAAAAGTTCTTATCACACCTAGCCAGAAGTGGTGAGAAAACGTTGGTGTTAGCGACAGTTTGCCAAAACAGTGATGTTGCACCGTCGCCGCACCACTGCACCAAACGGAGGCTTAGGCCTCAGAGGCACAATCTGCAGAACACACTCGTCATGTGGAGCATTCCTTATAGTAGGAATGCTCTCCTTTTGTTGCACAACTTAAAAGAGCTTATATTTGAGCTTTTAAATTATATAAAATAATTAAAGTTATATTTTCTTTTCAAATGAGTTGGCTAGCTCCTGCATCTTCTTCTTGACTCACATAACCAGACTGTATGCATATAATTGCAGCAGAATACTAAGGTAGAAATGATTAATCAAATGATTCAGTTTCCCGGCCATGCGTCTCTTCTCCCGCCGTTTTATCCGAACCGTTCCTCCCCTTCTCAATCTCTGTTTCCGGCCGCGTTCCCTTCCCGCCACCGCAGCGCCGCCGCCCCTACCCACTCCGAAAACCAAGTTCAACTTCGCCGCTGTCCTCCGCTCCCACTCTCACCCCAACCACCTAAAGCAAATACACGCCTTAATCCTCACCGCCGGCCTCTCCTTCAAAAACAGCCTCCTCACCCAAATCCTCCAAGCCCTCTCCCTCTCCGGCGAGATGTCCTATGCTCGCAACCTGTTCGACGAAATGCACAAACCGCGCGTCTTCATCTGGAACACCCTCATGAGAGGCTACGTCAAAAGTAACCTATACTCCGAGGCGCTTGAGATCTATCACGAAATGCATCGCCTTGGCGTCCTTCCTGATGAGTTCACGTTCCCTTTTGTACTCAAGGCATGCACTGGACTGCTCGACGGTTGGGTTGGAATGGCAGTCCATGCCATGGCGGGGAAGCAAGGTCTCGAATTTAACACCATTGTGAGTACTGAACTCGTTGTCATGTATGTAAAGCTTGGCGATGCAGATTGTGCTGATGATGTGTTTGAAAGCATGGGGAATGGCAGGGATTTGGTCTCTTGGAATGCCCTGGTATCTGCTTACTCTCAAAACGGTCGTGCGGATAAGGCTATTGGCCACTTCCGGCGGATGGAATCCGCCGGCGTTGAGCCCGATACGATAACTCTGGCCTGTATTCTCTCTTCATGTGCTTATCTGGGGTGCCTAGAACTGGGAAGAAAGCTTTATTTTAGAATAAAAGTAGGGTTTTTGCCGTCTAACATCTTCGTGGAGAACGCCCTTCTTGACATGTTTGCAAAATGTGGCAGCATGGATGAAGCCTGTGAACTGTTTGATGAAATGCCTGTAAAAAATGTGGTGTCTTGGAGCACTGTGATTGGAGGGTTTGCTATTAATGGAGATAGTCAGAGAGCATTGTCTGTTTTTGCTCAGATGCGTGATGAAGGAATGCTGCCTAATGATGTGACAATGCTCAATGTGCTCTCAGCCTGTAGCCACGCAGGGCTGGTTAAGCAGGGAAAGGAACTCTTTTATAGCATGGCTAAACCAACAAGAGAGCATTGTGCTGCCATGGTCGACCTTCTTGGCCGATCAGGGCATCTTGAAGAAGCCTATAATTTTATCCAAAGCATGCCCATGGATCTGGATGCTGCAGTCTGGGGAGCTCTGCTTAATGCCTGCATAATTCAGCATAACTCCGAGCTTGGCGAGCTTGCAGCAGATGAAATTCTAAAACTGGCCCCTGAGACACCTTCATACCAGGTTCTTTTATCGAACATGTATGCGGCTTTAGGAAGGTGGAATGTGGTTGAGAAGATTAGAGAATGGATGAGATTGAGCAATTTGAGGAAGGTTGGAGGTTATAGCTCTGTTGAATTGGATGGGGAAGTTAATGTATTCTATGAGGGATCCCATGCTCATTCTAACAAGCTCTATCAGTCTTTGTGTGAGCTTACCAGCACAGTGAGGGGCATTGGTTATAGACCAGTGACAACTTTTGCATTGCATGATGTGGAGGAAGAGGAGAAGGAAGTAGCGCTAATGATACATAGCGAGAGGCTTGCTATTGTCTTCAGCCTTATGCATTCCAACAATTTGGAGTGTCCCATAAGAATTATGAAGAATCTAAGGATATGCAATGATTGCCATGAATTCTGCAAGTATGTATCTAAGGCAATGGAGAGGGTAATCATAATTAGAGATAAGAGCAGGTTTCATCATTTTAGAGATGGCCAATGTTCTTGCAGGGAGTTCTGGTGACTGATTTTTTTATCAATAGATTATAAAAAATTTTATTAAAGAATAGAGGAATGTACATACATACCATTCAATATGTCTATATTTAAATATAGCACTTCAAACCTTCTGTTTATTTTTATTACAGTTAAAATTCTTTAACAACTCAAATATACTACCCCATCACCCTTAGTTATTAAACTATCTTCTTTTACCCATTCTATAGCTTGTAAACCATCCCTCCTTGTAAACCTGCTTCCCATTCTCATGTGAAGGTATTTTCTTACAATATTTTTGTGTTGTAAATGTATCAGTTTCTCCTATATTATTTCTGTCAGAATTCTTTTTTAATAACTTGAAAATATAAATTATGGAATTATAAAGTTTATTGGTTAAGCATGATTGATTTTGTTTGCTGAAATGGGCAAAAGCAGTTGTAAAATTGAATTCTATTGGCTGGCTTCTTTTTTCTTTTTTTTTTCTTTTTTGATGGTGGCTGCTGACTTCTATTTGTGGTTTAAGCAGTTCATAGTACAGTTATAAAGGTAGATTTGGCTATGAAACGTTGAATTTAAAATTTTTAAAGCTGGTTTTTAGTCAGTTTATCCGATGCAATATGTAATATCCAGAGCATAATTCATATTTACTTACCGAGCAACATTGATCAAAAGGTTTAGTTTCATGAGAAAAGGGTTAAAATTTGTGGAATCTCTTAATCTTGTCCTCCATCTCTCGCTCTCTCCATCTCTCTCCCTTTGTCGTTATCACTCCTCTATTGTTATTTCTCTTTCTCTCTCTTAATCTTGTTCTCCATCTCTCCCTCTCTCCATCTCTCTCCCTTTGTCCTTATCTCTCTTAATCTTGTTCTTTGTCTCTCTCTTTTCTCATTATATTTGTCGCAAAATGATCTCATTTGCTTTGTTTCTTTTTTCCCATCTCTTAGTCTAGCTTCCCTTTTTCTCTCTTACGCTTCCCTCTTTCTCTTTCCATCGATCTCTATCTCAATCCTATTACTCTTGCTCACTACCTTTCTCTATCACACACCATATCTCATTGCCTCCCTCTGTCTCTTTTTCTCTGTCTCACTATCTATCACTCTCTGTAGCTCTCCTCTATCTCTCTTTCACTCTTTCTTCTACCCACTCTCCATGCTTACTCTTTCTTACACTCTCTCTAGCTCTCTTTTGCTCTTTCTCTATATCTCTTTCTGCCTCCCTATTCCCCATCACATTCTCCCTCCCTCTCTCTCATACCTTCAACCTCTCTCATACCTTCAACATGTACCTCGTCTCTCTCTCTCTATCACTTGTTCACTCTTGCTCAGCTTTTGAGAAGAGTGAGAAAACTCTTAATTAGTTTAGATTAATTAGCAAAGATGGGGGATAGGGTTGATGTCGGTTATATGAGATATCTATTTGAAGTGATATCTATCAAATGAATTTGAGGTTTCACCAAGGCCAATTGAAGGTTAAATTTGATATATGGGGATGTTATGAAGGTTTTTCAACACAAATTGTGGCAAATGGAGTAGGTCATGGGTTCAATTTGGTAGAACCAAGTCATGTGGCCAAAATTGGGGTTTTGATCTAAATCAAAATTAGGCTCAAAGAATGGGTCAATTGAGCTTGGATTTGGTTTGTTTTGGTCATATTGAAGGTGAATTTGAGTTTGGGATTGAAATTAGTCAGTTTATCCGATGCAATATGTAATATCCAGAGCATAATTCATATTTACTTACCGAGCAACATTGATCAAAGGGTTTAGTTTCATGAGAAAAGGGTTAAAATTTGTGGAAATCTGAGAAGCTCTTGTCCAGAAATTGATTGAGACAACTTAGGAAACTCTTAATTAGTTTATTCTCTACCTATTCTATGTTATTTTCTTTTTATTTCAGAATTATTTTCTTTCTTACTTAAAGTTAGATATATTTGGTTAAGTTTGTAATTTTTTATCAGTTGAAAATCTTCTGTGTCAGCTTGTAGCTGGTACTTTCCTTCAGGCCTTCCTATGCAGTGGGTACTTCCTTGCAGGCCTTCCTCTGCATCCAAAACTCCAGCCCTTCCCTGTATAGCTAGAACTCTTCCCTGCAAGCAGTCTTTCTTTTGGCAACCAGAATTCTTCCCTGTAGGTTGTCCTTCTTTGCTGCAGCAGCAAGATGCATCCTACGCTGCCGTGGGAAACTCCTTCCCGAGCAAACAGAGGAGCTGAAATAATTCTGCCAACCTCCCAAATGCTCCTCAACGCGTGAACCATTCCCTGCGGCTTATTTTCTTCATTGTTCTTCCCTACAGGCTTTCCTGCATGTTTCCCTCCAGTCATCATATCTCCTTCCAGCCAGAGCTGATCTTCCCTTTTGCAGTCTTACATCTTTTCTACCAGGCCCGGGAAATCTCCTCCAGTTCTCGAAACTAGTAGTAGGGATTCTTTTATCGATTGTCCAGCGTCGGACTCATCCCTGCAACAATCAGCCATCATACAGGCCCTCCCCAATGCTGGCTCCTGCTCCTCCCTATCCATGTTGGATTTCTCCTAAAAACTGTCAGCTTGTGTTTCAGCTCCTTGCAAGCTATTGTTTTTTCTGCTATCTTCCACCTTAGTGGTTGTTGTCTTACACTAGAGCTGCATGTCACCTCCCAAAAGAGCTCTTCGGAGTGGTGGACAACCCAGGACTTAAATACTACTTTTCGGCCCTAAATTTAGCCAATGTGGGACTTTTTGTCCGTGACAATCTCCTTCACCCAATCACGTGACGCCCTCGTCACAGATCGACTTGAACGAGGGTCTCACTGGACCATGGAGAGTCTACACACCTAACACGCAGTAACATGACTTTGATACCATTTGTCAGCCCCTCAAAAGAGCTCTTCGGGGTGGTGGACAACTCATAACTTAAATATTGTTTTTTGGCCCTGCACCTAGCTGATATGGGACTTTTTGTCTGTGACAAGCCGCTATCTTTCCTTCCTTTCCCGTCATCATCCTATAGGCCCTCTGTCGAAGCTTCTCCCTGCAGTCACTTGTTTCCCTGAGACACCTTC
>NW_018164714.1:896216-916584 GCF_001263595.1 Phalaenopsis equestris | reverse complement strand
TATATATATAATATTTTTGATGATCCACACCTGGAAGACTGCAGAGTGTATACAGCAATAAAGTGCACCTGCAAAAGAGTTGTTCGTTGCGGGAAAAAAATATTACGTCAGTACTACGCACGTAGAGTAACGTGCGTAGTCAATGAAATTACGTCACGACACCCCGCCCGATAGAGAAAAAAAACGACGTAATAACACGGGGAATATTCCCCTCTGTGTTATTCATGTGTTATTGTGTCCTGGGAATATTCCTGATGTTATAATAACATAATAACACGTCAATAACACATGAATAACACGGGGGAGAATTTTCCCCCGTATAGTATAACTGCGCCGTTTTTTCTGAGAATATTTCAGGTGTTACTCAAAAGCGAGTGGCTCCGCACGGATGAGACAGGAGCTGCACCCCTTTATGTTACTGGGCTGTTTTTTCATATTTCAGGTGTTACTCAAAAGCGAGTCGCTCCGCACGGATGAGACAGGAGCTGCACCCCTTTATCGAGGATAAAAAAAGGCCAACTTTTCTTTACCCCCTCTGCCAAACTCACTCATGGAAAAATACACGGTAAAAACCCTAATCCCACTCCCATCTTATCCCTACAAAGCTGCAGGAAGAGTGAAAAACCAAAGAGGATTTGTCTTTCGAGAAGAACCGGGCAGGATAAGAACAGTGGCAGAGAAGGGCATGGTAGCAGGATGAAGACGGAGGGGATCCACTCGAGCAAACGGCTCGGGAGGGATAAGGACGGCGAGGGAGTTGGTGATGTTAGTCCGTGGCAAAATGCATCGTCGAGAATTATTAGGGTTTCGCGCGTCTCGGGAGGTAAGGACCGTCACAGTAAAGTGTGGACGGTGAAGGGGCTTCGAGACCGTCGCGTGCGGCTCTCGGTTTCCACCGCGATTCAGTTTTATGATATTCAAGACCGTCTCGGCTACGATCAGCCTAGCAAGGCTGTTGAATGGCTCATCAAGGCCGCCGCGGATTCCATCATCGACCTCCCGGAGCTCGTCGGCCCATTCCCCGTGCCGCCGCCTGTGGAGGTTCCCGCTCGTTCGATGCAGACAGGTGCGGCCGGCGAGCAGCATTTCTCGCAGTCCAAGTCTACTTGCAGCAGCGCATCAGAGATGAGTAAGGGATCGGTGCTGTCCTCCAGGTTTGAAGGCATTGGAAAGGAGAAGGATGAGGACTTGATATATCAGCATCAAAATCTGAGCAAACAGAGCTCCTTCACTGTGCTTCTCAAGGTCGGTGGGAGCAGCAACGGCAGCGCTGCTGTGGCCGAGGTAGTGGATTTCAGCAGTGGTTTTAAGAAGAAGCAGATGAGGCCGCCATTGACTAATTCCTACGCAGATTATTTTAGGCAAGTTGGGATCTTTGGGGAGTCGCCCAAAATTCAGCAGTTTGAACCAGGGCACTCTTCAGTACTGCATTTTGGGAGCAATCCTCATATGGGAATTGGAATGGTGACATGCAATACAGGAGAGCATCACGACTTGAAGCAGTTTTCTTTCATGCAGGATCATGCAATTCCTGTGTCAGCTTTGGCACCTCGAGGAGATTATAACCTCAATGTCTCCATTTCGTCTGGTTTTACTGGATTTAGTAGGGGGACCCTTCAGTCCAATTCTCCGTATCACTGCCAACTTATCCACGGTTCAAACCTGCCGTGCTTTCTGGGTAACACTCTTCCAATTTCAGCAGCAGCGGGAGGCTCCTTGGAGAACCATTTTCCTGGTAGTTTTAATGCCCGTCTGCAATTTTTCCCGAATGAGGCACACTGGCACCCCGAGCTAAAGGGGAAAAGGCAGGGATGAAATCTACAGAGATTCATGGATGTTCTGTTTGCTGTAAGGTTTCTTTAAGCCAACTCCTTTCCCTGCTTTTATTTCTATTGTACTTTATAATTCATGATTGGCATGTAAAGATGCTTAAGGTTATAGCACTATGTTATGTGACTGAGTTTAGATTTTTATTGCTGGTGTGATGCACCACACTTAGTGGGATAAAGGCTTATTTTTGTTGTTGTATTGCTCGTATGATGCAAGAGTTTTGCAGAGTCTTAGCTAAAAGCCTGCACATTTAGATAATAAGAACATATTTCTTATGTGTAATGCTTTCCACGGGATAAAATGCATGTGGATTTACCCATTTACGAAATGGTTGGTGAAGTATTTTGGTATGAAGAAGATGCATGCATGCAGACCTTGGACCTAGATGAGATGATTTGTAATTTGGAGAGTTGTGGGAGGGATATTGAAGTAGGGAAGTAAGTGTTTATTTTTAATGGAATTTTGAGGAGCAAGATGATATTGAATGATCGAAGAAATATTTTGGTACCGTATATTATTAATAGTAGAAAGGAGATATTTAGTATTATGATAATTATAGATGAATCAAACTTTATGATCCATGCAAGAAGGTTTGAAAGTGGGTAATAGCTCATAAGATGGGGAATGTCGTATTGCTGTCAAATAATTAATTTGACTATGTGCCTTGAAGCTTTAATATGGATGTATTTTTGTGCTAAGATAATTAATGAAATATTTTATGGCTTGTTTGTTTTAATGTATTAGGATTGTAGAGTAAATAAAATGTCAAGGCTTAGAAATTATACTTGTTTTATTAAAAGAAAAATAAATACACAATAAATTGTTTAGAGAGTTGGAATCTCTTCATTCATTTTTGGGGTTTTTTGAATTCACCCAAATCAGGCAAATTCAAAATACATAGCATCACACCATCAGGAGACTACAATGCGTGACTTCTCTTGCTCAATCACAGCCCGCCTCTCCATCGAGACTCACACAATGCCAACAATCTTTGTGGCCTTGCCTACCTCACAATACCTTATACCTACAACCTCCATCCTCGAGTAACTTGCACGTGACACCAGCCATCCTAACGACTTCTGTCCTTCCTTGCAATTTCATCCACGCGGCTCGACATTTGTCCCACCTTGCAACACCTCGTGATCTTACATTTGCTCTTTGCTTGACCTACATTTGTCCCACCTTGCACCACCTCGTGATCTTACATTTGCTCTTTGCTTGACCTATTGCTCTCCTCGACCCCACAAAGCCACATGCCTACCAATCTCACTATGCCTAAACCGCCATTGGCACTATTAGAATTGCCTCGCTATTGTGCCCTAGGTTTGTTTAAATATTTTTTAAATTTAGATTTCTTTGACTTTCAACTCTACACACGAAAATGATCTCTTTTATTTATTTTGTAACCAATTAAATAACTGTTTAAGTATTTTAAATAGTTTATGTTCACCTTTCATTGTATTTATGATTTTTTTAATCTTAAGAAGGATGTACCTTAGAACTGATTTGTCATGCATAAAATAAATAAAAAAGATGCATGTCAAAGATTTTCATGTAGTAATTAAATATATGTATGATGGTTTGGAGTTTTGGAGTGACCATGGAACTCATGATGGTGGTAGGTTTGTGTAGACAATAGTAAATGACGGTGATGGTTACAAGCCAAGAGATGGTTGAATAAGATTATTTTGAAAAAAAATATTTTAAGAACTAATTTGTTTAAATTCACAAGATAAAGGTTTTTTGCATTGATATTAATCTAACTTCTTTCTTTCTTTGTAGGATAATAATGATATGCGATAATGTAGATCTTGCTTTTTTTTTCACGTTTTAATGATGGTAATTACAATTATGTAAATGATAGTAAATAAAGTGCAAAAGCTTAAAGCAATAGTGTAATTATATCTATTGTTGCACGTTAATGCTTAATTTTCATGACGAGCTCTCTTTTGCAATTATATGCTGAGGATCTCTCAAATAATTTCTCCTTAACGGATATGAAGTCACAGTGTTTCTGCTTAAAGAGAGAAGCCCATTAATAGCATAATCTTCAAGGTTACACTATCCTAACTATAGGGCATGGAACCAACCACTCCTTGACAACCCGCTTAGTAATGTCTCTTAGCAAAGGTGAATAGTTTGAGATGAAAAATCTCGCTCTCAACAACATTAAACAGCGCTCATAAAGTTGAATTTTCAAATAGAGGAGCGAAGTATGAAGAGAGAAAATAACTTAGCTTGTAGAGCAAGAAGATGTCTACATGGATCTAAATGAGATCAGACGGTAGCAAAGACCGGCCGACCACCTCATTCGGTCAGTCGGACCAGCCACATTGCCGAATGGACCTAGCAATGAAATGGTGTCAGACATACAAAAATGTGTCGGATATACAAAAATGTGTCAATGAAGACAATAATAACCAGTAACTCTAAAGAACAATAATAACTGGCAACTCTTATGGACAATAATAACTGGCAACTCTTATGGACAATAATAATTGGTAACTCTTAGGGACATAATAACTTGTAACTCTCAGGGGGCAATGATATAATTTTTACACTTTTTATCCATCTATCATCGATAAATAGGACATTTGCTTATGTAGGGAGAAGTCTCTCCCATTCTTAATGTTACATTTATTTTTTATATACAAAATGGGTCAAAAAGCCTGAAAACATCCCAGTTCGCCTCTACAGGGCAAGTTTATGTGTGATATTTCTTTTCCCTTCTCTATTTCTTTAATATTATCACTCAAGGTCCCTACCGCTTCGATCATTAGACATGATTCATAGTACAAATTTGGATTCAACATCCTAAAAGCTAAAATAAGCGTGGAACGTACTGTCAACAAAAAAGATGAGCAACACCGAGGAAAAACTCTTCAGGACAAAGAGCGCATGAGGGGAACTTCCACAACAACGAATTCACTCAATTCATTCATCGTTATCGACGATATTCGAGAAAATTTGTCTCTTTCCCCATAGATCTGCAGGAATCTTTTAACAATACATCAAATTTCTCACTTTTCTTGATAGATCTAATGGAGACCAAGCCTATGATTTTTCTTTCTGATTAGTAACTCATGGGAGATTTTCTGCTTCTGAGGAGGCAACGCCTGCTAAGGTCTCATCAAAGAAGCTTGACGCGAAGGCACAGTCCATGAATGTTGCCAAAGCATTTAAATTCTTTGGTCGACCTCTCTCTCTCTCATGGATTTTTCCCACATGTCGACTCTCTCTTCTGTCGCACAATAATTAGTTTAGTTTCATGATTTTCTTGACCTAGATTTGTGGGCTAAGTTATTTTCTTGTCCAGAGTTAAATTTGTTAAATGAATCTTATATAAAAAACAAAAAGCTTGAGTGAATAATATTGGAAGTGACCTACAAATAAAAAAAAGGGGCACGTATCTCTAGATGTAACATGTATTCCTCATCGGTCGACCCTCCCTTTGTCTGTCGTGCGGATTGTTCCCACTGGCTGACTGCCTCACCGACCAGCCCTCTCTTCATCTGTCGCACAATATTTAGTTCAGTTTGAAAATTCGATTTCCTTGACCTATGGTTTGTGGGTTGAGTTATTTTCTTGGTCAGAGTTAAATTTGTTAAATGAACCTTATATAAACAACATAAAAGGTAGAGTGAATAGTATTGAGAAGTGACCTACAGATAAAGAAAGGGGCTCATACTTTTTGAAGTAACATGTATTCCTCACCGGCTGACCCTCTCTCCGCCTGCCATGTAGATTGTTTCCATTGGTAGGCCCTCTCTCCGTCTGCCACACTGATTGTTCCCACCGGATTGCCCTCTATGTCCTCCATCTGTCGCGCTGAAGATCCCTGCACGCCCCCCCTTTTGTCGCGCGAAGAGATGTGTAGATCACGTCACTGCCTGGCCACCTGGTCGTTAGGCCAACTTGCAGTCCGGACCGATTAGTTGTCCGACCCTGTGTTGTGCGCAGGTTTGCCTCTCCAACTAGTCGTCTCCCCGCAAAAGCCGCCCTTTATTTTTCATTTGTTCGAGCGAAGAATTGCTCCGATCACCTCACTGATCGACCGTCGGTTGGACTTCCCTGCCGAGTGACATTTTCCTCTAGCAGGCTGTCTCCCGGCCAGCAGTTCCTACCACGCAAAGGTTCCAATCGGCAATGCCTTCCGTGCACCCGCACTTGTAATCCAACCAGCCATCTTCTCTCCCGCAGACTTCCCTGCCGAGTGACATTTTCCTCTAGCAGGTTGTCTCCCGGTCAGCAGTTTCTACCACGCAAAGGTTCCAATCGGCAATGTCTTCCGTGCACCTGCACTTGTAATCCAACCAGCCATCTTCTCTCCCGCAATGACTAACTCCCCTTATCCGACCGCCACTACACCGACTGAAAGCTACCACATCGATCGACTGCTGCTCTGACAGCCTCACTGGTTGACTAACTCTTCTGGCCGACCGTCCGGATCTAAGAGCTCTATCATGATCAACCACTCCAACTGACCACTTGCCTCAGCGCAGCCACCTTTCTCTGACCGGCCACCCGCCAACCATCTCTTCGATTTGTAGCCGGTCACCTCAAAAACAGGGAAATTTACATACATACCACTCAATTCTTATACATTTGTATATTTACGTACATACCACTCAATTTGTTTGTACTTTCAGCAAGCTACCCTTCGATCGACCGCTGCTCCGGTCGGTCACCTTCCTCCTGCCAGTCACCTTCCTCCGTCCGATCACCTTCCACAGGTCAGTCATCTCAATATCGGAGAAGATTTACATATGTATCACTCAATTCTTAAATATTTATATATGTTCACATGCACACCACTCGATTCTTATTTTATTTTCCTAGGTTCGACAGAGACTCGAGGAACTCAAAATGTTCACAGGCGTCTGCATCTAAGCCGACAATCCGAAAATTCTAATCGACCGAGTAAAACAAAGATTTCCCTCCAGAGTGAGCAAATCAAAGACTCCTCTCCGAGACAAGCAAATTAAATACGCTCCTCCGGGGTGAGCAAATCAAAGACTCCCCTCTGGGGCAAGCAAATCAAAGATCCCTTTTGAGGCGAACAAATCAAAGACTCCCCTCTGGGGTGAGAAAATGAAAGACTCCTCTTTGGGGCGAGTAAATCATAGACTTTACTCTGGGATGAGCAAATCAAAGTCTCCCCTCCGGAGTGAGCAAATGAAAGATTTTTTTTTTTGGGGGACGAGTGAATTAACTAATACCAACATTCATAACTTAGCAAATATCGTAAATAAATAGCCTAGTAAATATAAAATGCTAAAACGAAGATGAAGCCAATAAGACCGATTGAGGGTCACCTCAGCCAACCGAATGTCAGTAAGTTGACAGGCAGCACAGATCAAAATCAACCCGAAAAGGCCTCAGCAGAGCACTCTGGTGCTGAATAAAATAAAGCGCTAAGAGACACTGAAATCAATCAAGTATAATTATTGCATTATGGTGATTGTATTTTGGCATTCAAAATATCTTATTCTTATCACAATTTTACCTCTAAGAAAAGACTTGGAGGCATTCTGTATGTTCGAAAAATGCACCCGCAGTTCTAGATGAAAGTCGACGATAGCAAAGACTATCAGCAACCTCGTTCGGTTGGCTAGCCCAACCAACCAGGTGGTCACATCCGCTGATAGGCCCAACAACAAAAAGGTGCCAGATATATGAAAATGTGTCAAAGAAGACAATAATAACTGGTAACTCCCATGTACAATAATTATTGGTAACTCCAAGAGACAATAATAGCTATTAACTTTTAGGGGCATAATAACTTGTAACTCTTAGGGGCAATGACGTAACTTTTGCACTTTTATCCTCTTATCATTCATAAATAAGAGGATATTTTTTCATGCAAGTAGACTCATGCCATTTGGGTTTTCCAATCATATCGGCATAGCTCTTTTATTCTCTTGTAATAATTTCTTTCAATCTATTAAATGACTCCAAGAGCACGGGAAACACTCTCACTTTGCTCCGCTGGGAGCAATCCTATGTCACTCCTTTCACTCTCTTTTAGCTTGGTCGAGTTTGGGTTAAGCTTTTCCACTCATTTGATAATTTGTTCAGGTTTGAGTTATGTAGATTCGAATATGATAAATTCAAGGAGAACCCTAGTCAGACAGGCTTAACTCGAATGGACACGTGTAAACTTGAAATTGTACTGGACGATCATCATCATGTGGCACAATCCATAAATGGATCTAATTAAATTCAATTTCTCTGATTGATTCAACTAGCTTGATTTGAATTATGTAAAACATATTGTAGGCTTATACATTCTACGATAAGATTAGTTATGATTTTGAATTATTGATTTTTATATGAATTAATTCTTAGATTAAATTAATTCTATTTCTAGATGTGAATTTCCATTCGTTCTAACCTCGTTAATAATTTTTAATGCAATAGTTCTTGTAGTAAAAAATAAATTATTAACAAATGATTATTTTTGTTGAAGTTTTATTCTTTAGAATGATGGATTTGACGCTCTTGAGCCTCTTTTCAGTTCGAGTCTTAAGCATTTTTCAGCATGCTTAATGTATAAGTTTATGAAATTCTTGTTGAAGATCTAATTTCAATTTATGTTTGTGATTAGACGCATCACTTGTTGTACAAGTTTTATTGTGCTTGTTATGCATTTTCATAAAGTCCTGCTAAACATGTATATAGCTCTTTTTTGATGATACCAAATATATATCGGTTCTTTATAATAATTTGGAGTAAAATTATAGTTTAATTTATTCGATATATGTTAAAATTTAAGTGTAATTTGCAACTTAAGGTAAGCACATGTGCTAAACATATTTCTGTGAAATTTGTTAAGTAATAATAGGATTTCGACAAGTAGGAAGGTGATTGATATAGTGACTGTTCATTAATAAATTACAAGCAAATGAACAAACTGCTAAGCATAAGCATGCTAATAAGGATACAAACGTGTTTTGCCATTACATAAAAAAATGAATAAAAAGCATTTTAAGCATGCTAATAAGGACACAAAGATGTTTTGCCATTACATAAAACAAATAAATAAATAAAAAGCATACTCGAACAACCACAAGCATTACCTTGTCCACCCTGCCTGTTCGAACTGAAGGCCAGAGCCACAACTTGATCGCCTATTTTGTCTCATAAACCCAGCCGAACCACTCTTCTTTCTCTCCACTGGCACGCGCTCCATCCCTTCCATAATCCAAGTTGCTCGATTCTCCCTGCCTGATGCCCTGCGCTGAAGCTGCTTGATCCTCCATGCACTGGAGCCGTTTGATGCCGGCACGAAACTTGATTGATCCTCTCTGCCCCGAAGTCACTTGATACCAATGTTGAAGCCTCACAATTCAAAGCTTCACTCTTTCTGCCTTTGCTTCATGTGCGTCCCCCTTCTCTCTTCTCTAGCTATCCCTTTCTTTTTTGTACTGACCCAAGCCAAAACCCAAAATGATCCCAACACCTACACTCAAAAAACTGTGACTCAGCCCATTCATCCCCCAATTTAATCTGTTTAATATTTCATTTTGTATTAAAAAAAATAAAAAAATCTATGTTGTATTTTCATTTCGTTGTTTCATAGCCAATCACCGTGGTAGACCTTGTTGACTCTGCATGGTATAACAAAATTGGACTGGGGTGTTTTTCCTAAAATATTCATTCGAGGAAGCTTGAGTGACTGTCTAGGAGAATTAAGTATCGTTTAGGGAAATTGTACTCATTTGAGTTTTTTTATAAAAATCAAGAGATTTAAGTACCCAACGTGAAAAATACGAGTACCTATTCATAATTAAGTATCGCTCAGGGATAGTTAAGTGCGTGTGCGGGAAAATTTGTGGTTGTTTTTTTTTTTTTTTGGGTTTTTTTTTTTTTTTGTTTGCAGGTACATTGAATGCCCATATAGCGTCATATACTGTGGCTTAAATATTTAACTTTGTTCTCCAGCTGCAGTGTCTCATGATACTGACCAAGGCATCTTTTTTTTTTTTTTGCAGGTACATTGAATGCCCATATAGCGTCTTATATACTGTGGCTTAAATATTTAACTTTGTTCCCCAGCTGCAGTGTCTCATGATACTGACCAAGGCATCTCAGAGATAGTTGGGCAGGCTTGCGTTCTCCCTGTGCCCCCGAACAGTAGTAAACGTCGGAAGGGAACCAAAATTTTCTATTAATTTGGACATGCAAATAATTTTAAAATTTGAACTATCTTGCTTATTAAAATGTGTGGGTCAATTAAATTTGCAATAATTATTCAAATATTTATTTTTTTAATTTGTAAAATTATTTAAAATTGTGTTTTCTGCCCTTAGGCTCTTAGGATTTAAAATTAAATTAAAATTTGTTTTTTTTCAAGCTTAAGCTTCTAGGGTTTGAAAATTTTGAACTTAAGCTCATAGTGAAAATTAAGTTAAAATTGTGTTTTCCACACTGTCACTAGGGTTAAAAATTAATTCAAGTTTGGGCTAATGGAGGCTTGCAAATAATTCAACACATAGGTTATGCACTTTCAAATTATTTGAAGTAAATTATGTCGACTTGCAATTTATTCTAAATATGGGATATCACATTTCGCCACCGAATTTGCAATAATTTGCAAGCAGACTGAAAGCGGTTCTTTTTAAAGTTCAAAGATGTAACTTTTCATGCACTCTAATAATATAATATCCAAATTAAATTTTATAGCTTCAAATGTTTTCAATGTCTTCAAAGCCTATAAAAATTTCATTGTAATTCCTTTAGTTAAATGAAATGTCTTGGAATATTGACGAGTAGTTTCGTCTTATGTGAATAATAATGTGAAAACTCGCTATAACTGCTTCAAGATGTTTATACAAGTGATTCAACTACTGATAATTTCAAAAACTTACATATTTTTTGAAATAAGTTTCATATCAAATTCATATTTTAAATGATCATGCAAGTTAAAGCATATAAAATTTTTGAAATCATTCAAATATATAAAAGTGTCTGCATGTGATCCGATCTAAATGTTAAATTTTCAATTATGAGAGCGGAGTATGTTGCACAACTAATATAAAATCATGTTTAAAATACCAGTATGTGCTCCGCCAAATTGAACAAGTGTTTAACTTTCAACAATTTGAGAATGTTGTGCAGGTTCAAATGAAATGTTCACCCACTTGTTCTGAAAAGCGTGTAAGGTTTTTTTTTAAGAATCCATGAGTGTTTTAAAATAATAAATATTATATTTTAAAAATAAAAAACAAGATAATTAAACTATGAATGCTCTCAATCGGACCACCTTGTTTTGTAGGTAGGGTTGTTATCCCCATTCAGCTAGTTCGATTCTCTTCTTAAAATCTAGAATTGACGAGATAACGTCCAAATCATAAGTATAAGAATATGCAAGTTCAAATCACTTAACCTGTTCTTTCTTGCAATGATTGGACTCGACAGAACTAGCATTCTAAAGAAACTCAATTAAAGAATTTTAAATGAACTTCAAAAATAAATGTTTCAAATGTCCAACTTCTGATGATGACTCTGTTAATTGAATCTCAATTGGAGGGGCAATTTTTAAATAAAATTTCAAGTCAAATTTTCAAAGAAACAAGTTATACACAAACAAAATTAATCACTTGAAAAACTAAAGAAAAATCTCATCCACCATCCTTAACAGTTTGTCAGGGGTGATAAATTCTTGATTGACTTTAACTCACAAAGAGCGAATGTCATATCGAGTGTACCATTTATTCACATTCAAAGTAATTTCACACCAATAAGGATATCACTTGAGTCCTCTGTTCACATGGTTTGACCCAATGGTTCCACAAAAATAGTGGTTACGATCAAAGACATCTGACCGGGTGGCTGCCGTCAAAATAATTTCATATATTACAGCCATGGTCGCAGCCTGTTTGTCCCCAATTATTTTTTACCTTTTGTGTTGTGATTCATAGTGGTTACGATCAAAGACCTCTGACCGGGTGGCTGCCGTCAAAATAATGTCATATATTACAGCCATGGTCGCAGCCTGTTCGTCCCCAATTATTTTTTACCTTTTGTGTTGTGATTCATAAGGGCACAATTGTTTTACACTTAGTCTTTTGTTAGCTAAGGTTGACTTAAATTTGCCCCTTAGACAAACATCCAACCTAGATCTTTAAATGTTTCTGGATGATGCAACTCATGGTTGCTGAGAAGGTTTATTCTATCAAGTTTGGTCGACTACTTTCTTTGACTAGATCAGGGACCATGACGACAGAACGAAGGGTTTTGATTGGGTTCATCACATTTCCTCTCACCATCCACTTTAAGCTCAAAGTAATAAATTTCACAACTTAAACTCTAAGTCTGCTGCTACTATATGTTGATTATTCAGTATTTAATGAGTAGCCTTAATCGAAAGTGTTCTTGTTATCAGAAGAGATAATTAACAATAGGGGCTTGCTCCTATGGGAAACTTCAAACCCTATATCAAAATGTCTTTGCAAAATGACTGAAAAATCTTTGGGTAGCATTTTATGTATAATTCAATCTGTCTTTAGAAAATTTCATCCTACCAAGCTCTCAACATAAAGAAAAAGGGGGTCTGGATGTCAAATTTCTCAGAGCCCGCATCAGTATGAACTAGTACCAAGAGTATCAGTTTTCATGTTGATTGAAACCTTTGCTGACTCTTACTTAACTAGAAATGCATTTTTACTAGTCATTTGCTAGGTTTATGGGTCAGCTGGAGTTGTACTTTTATCCAGAAGTTTATTCTTCACAAAAGTTGGGTATGTAGTCAATGTGCAGCTTTGTTAACTTTTTGGCTTTCTCTTTATTTTTCCATCCTGCTGCCAGACAAAGTTCATTGTTCCCTCCGAAATTTTGAAATCATTTCTCACTACTCGTATGAATGTATAGTGTGTAGCTACTTATACTTTCACTTAAATTCTCTTAATTAAGCTTGCCATGCTGACTTATGATTACTTAATATAGTGGGGACATGACTTTGGAATAGGAAAACTAATGCAAATACATAAAAATGAAAAAAATTAGAAAACAGAAATATAAATGATTAGCCCATAAAAACAAACAATTTATAAAGTTTAATCCAGTGATAACTATACCTATTTACCATCGCTGTAGATTTTATTATCATTAATTGTGGAAATTTTTATAATCTTAATTTCTCGAAGATACAAAAGGGAGCTGCCCTTGGATTCTTATTGAGTTTTGGACTGTTGGAAAATACAAATGAACTTTGTAAAGTTCTTAATGAAATTACCACAATGTTAGATATTTTTTGAAAGCTGCATCCTAGAACCCTAAACTCAAACCTTATGGCTCCACAACCCCGTTGTGAACTACTATTTTTGCATACCATGTTAATAAAGTGAGGCTCCCGTTGTGAACTACTATTTTTGCATACCATGTTAATGCAGGAGCTGAAATTGTTATGTTTTTAGTAGGGTGTCATACTTTTAATTAAGCCCTTTTCTTAGTCTTCTGTTTTTGTTAAGGGCTTGCCTATTTAAGGTTGCCTTGTATTTTAGAAGAGGAGGGAGTTTTTTGATTAATTGTAATAACCTTTCTCATATCCTTTCTGGTTAAGATTTATATTCAGTATCCTAGAGTGACGCCCAGGCGGTGAGCAGCCATTTTTTTTTTTCAGTGAATGCATTCTTTCCCTTGAGACTTTCTGTCCAATTTTTTCTTCTTTTTCTGAAATTTCCGAAACGTAGATTCTGTTTTATCTTGTTTCAGTATCATGTTGGTATCAGAGCACTGTTCTTGAACATCTTTTCTCTTCATTCTCTGAGTTCCTGGCCAGTTCTTTCTTTTTTTTTTCTTTCCATTTTTTTTCAAACTCTTCTTTCTCTAGAGTTCTGTCCATATTTTTCTGTTTTCATGAATTGTAGTGGCTGCATAACTGTCTTGCGGTTTGCAGTCCAGGTTTTTAGGTTTGTGGCCTAAGTTCCAGGAAGCTTTCCAAGAAGTTCTCCATTTTTACTTGAGTTTCATCTGTCTCTGTGGGTTTTATCTACCCTTTACGTGGGTTTCTTTGTTATATGGATTCTTTGTTGTGGCCACACTTCTCAGTTATCCAGCCGTGGGTTTCCTCTGTCATCCATGGGTTTCCTCGGTACAATCATGGAATGTTGATAGTCTTCTATCTTGGGCTTCTTGATTCCAATTCTTGGCCATAAATTGTGAATAGTTTTCTATCCATGTATTTGTTTGTGGTTTTTTCTGCTCTCAATCATGTCATTAAGGAGGAACAATGTCCATCCAAACCGAGACTTGGTTGTGAAAAAACCGCAACAAGAAATTCATCGTCTACAATCAAGATTTACTTCTTGAACGGCGAGATCTGGAAGAATGTCAAATTGAATTTGAAAATGAGGTGATTGACAAGGAAGAAGATAATATATTCCATCAAAAGACATCTAGTGGTGATGAACAACCTCTAAGTCTATTGAGGCATGAAAATCGGCGGAAATCTTCAGATTTCAGAATCAAATTCGACATTTCTGATTTTGATGAAAGATTAGATCCTGATGAATTTGTTAATTGGCTATATACAGTTGAACAAGTTTTGGGATTCAATGAAGTTTCACAAGAACATATCGTCAAACTAGTGGCTATCAAATTAAATAATGCCTCACTTTGGTGAGAAAATTTGAAAAGGATTCAACAATGCCTTGAACCAAAATGAAGAAACAAACGCAACGGAAGTTCTTACTCAATCATTACCGACAAGAAGTCTTCAACCCACTTCATAACCTTCATAAACAAGAATTATCCGTGGAGGAATATATCGCTGAATTCGAACAGTTGTGGTTGAAGTGCAATCTTACCGAACTAGAAGAGCACACCATTACTCCTTTTTTTTATGGTTTACGACCTTCTACTGCTAATATGGTTCAATTCCAACCTTTCTCGACATTACATGACATGATTAACTTGGTGGTGAATATTGAAAAACAACATAAATTGGGTATGAACATCCCAATACACATTCCTAGGAATGATTTGAAAGTTCTAGCAAATCAGTCCACTTTCAGGCACAACTCGGTGTTCGAAAAGTTGTAAACAACAACAAAACTACTTTTTTGTCGTGAGTGGCTGCTTCTAATGGGGGAAGGAACTACATCCGGTATATGATGGCTTCAAAAGTCATGGGTTCGACGACATAGCCTCAAATTATCTTAACGGACACATTATTTTGTTGGTTGAGGATGCTTATTTAGAGGAAAATGATTGTGGTTGAAGAAGAAGATACTAATCTAATAAGGGACAAATCCTACAGGCGGATGAAGGGGAATTACTTGTGATAAGATTCCTCCTAAGTGTCGAACAATCTTCCAATAAAGATTGATAACAACATAACATCTTTAAAATCTGGTGCACAGTTCGGAACAAGGTTTGTAACCTTATCAGCGACGGTGGAAGTGAGAACTTGGTTGCAATAGCCATGGTGGAGAAGCTTGGTCTATCTATTTGACCTCATCACCATCCCTACTAACTCATGTGGTTCAAGAAACGGGCTGAAATTAAAGTCATCTGGCAATGCATGATGTCGTTTTCAATCGGTCAGTAACTTTAAAAGCAAGTTTTATTTGATGTAATTCCTTTTGGCACTTATCACATATTGCTTGCTTAGTTGACTTTACAATAAAATCGTCATACAATTCATGATGGGTATGCTAACACTTATTCCTTTATGTACCATTGCTGCCTCACCAACGGAATTTGCCCAAATCAGTCAATTTATGTTGGACCGAGCAAGAAAAATTTTGTTTTGATCGCTTGAAATTGACCCTATGTACAACTCCATTTTTAAACATCCAGATTTTGATCTTTTGTTCGAGGTGAAATTTGAAGCATCTGTCATCGGTATTGAAGCTATTATTAGTCAACAAGGACACCCCGTAGCCTATTTTAACAAAAAGATCAACGCTCAACAATTCCAGAAGGAAATACTCAACATATGATAAGAAATTCTATATTTGTAAGGGCCTACAACATTGGAGCCATTATCTTTTAGCTAATAAAATTTTCCTCTTTACAGATCACTAAGCCCTTAAGTACTTTTATAATCAAAATAAATTGAAAGGAAGACAACACATGGAGTGAATATATTTCAGTCTTTTCAGTTTACTCTCAAGCACAAATTGGGACTCTCTAATCAAGTAACTGATGCTCTAAGCCGCCGATAAGCTATTCTATCAGTGTTGCAAACTAGAGTTGTGGGTTTCAAACTAATACAAGGAATGTATGTCGGGGATCTTTATTTCCAAGTGGCATGGCAGCAATGTCTCATTGGAAATTATAAAACCTTTCACATCAAAGATAATTTCCTCTTTAAATGAAATTATTTATGAATTCTTAAGTGCTACATTCGAGAAGACATATTATGAAAGGCCGTGATAGTGGCCTAGCCGGTTATTTTGGAAGAGATAAGACTCGAGCTCTTCTTTTAGTTATATTTTATTAGCTCTCTTTGCATAAAAATGTGGACGGTCAGGTGAAGTGATGTCGTATTTGCCATTTAGCCAATATAAGGAGTCAAAATCTTGGTTTATGCCTTTCTTCGCTCATTCCTAAATTTCCTTGGATGAATATTAGCTTGGATTTTGTGGTTGTTTTACCACGCACTGCATGACACAAGAATTCTATCATATTGGTGGTGGATAGATTCTCTAAGATGACTCGCGATGTCCCTCACATTGCCGATTTATACTTCAAAGAAGTGGTTTGTTTATATGACTTTTCAGGTACTATCACATCAGATCAGGATGTTAAGACTTAAGCCCCTTTTGGAAAATAGAATGGGGCAAATTTGTAACCGAACTTTAATATAGTTTTGCATCCCACCCACAAACAAATGCACGAATGAAAGCTGTTAATAGATAGCTCTCGGAAGCCCATTTGTTTTTATTTGGGAAAGAATCTTGCATAATGGGGCCATCTATCTCAAGTGGAATTTGCCTATAATCGGTCCCACTGTCCAACTTCAAAATACAATCCTTTTGAGGTCGTTTATGGGAGAAATCATATATCTCCACTTGATGTTACATTAGGTTTTCCCATTCAAGTGGAGTGCTACCAGATATTGAGGTTCAACTACTAGAAAACCAAAAGCTACATAAATTGGTTCATGAGAATATTATTAGACCAAATGAAGTATAAAGGCGATAAACAAATAAGAGTAGAAAGACAGTCACTTTCAAAGGAGGAGACAAAGTATGGATTCGACCAAGGAAAGAACATCTTCCCTCCGGGAAGACATTGGAAGTTGAAGGCTAAAGCTGATGGACCTTTTCGGATTGTGAAGCGTATTGATGACAGTGCTTATCAAATTGATTTTCCAGGAAACTATAATATCTCTACTACATTTAACGTTGCTGACTTGACTTCACAGTACCGAACCGATTCTAAAATTGTTTCTCATGAAGAATCCCTGCTAACTTCGAGAGAATGCCTCAAGAGCTGAAATTGTTCTAGGGTGTCATATTTGTAATTAGGTCCTTTTCTTAGCTTTCTATTCTTGTTGAGGGTTTGCCTAGATAAGGTTGCCTTCTATGTTAGAAAAGGAGGGAGTTTTTTGATTGGTTGTAATAGCATTTTCCTTATCCTTTCAGGTTAAGAAGTTTATTCAACATCGTGGAGTGGCGCCAAGGTAGCGACCAACCATCTTTCTTTTCAATTAATGCATTCTTCCCCATTCTTGACATTTTTGGTGCAAAATTTTTTTCTTTTATCTGAAATTTTCAAAGTGCAACTTTTCTGTTTTACCTCGTTTCGGTATCACACACGTTCATCATAGGAAAAAAAAATGATTGTTTTATATGTTATGATTTATTGGCAAAAAGCTTAATAAACGTTGCTACATCATTGACACCAACGAATAGGTAGCAGCTATATTTACTGAAAAATGTTGTCAAAATTCTTGAATGACGATGAGGTAAGTTTATGTCAAGCTCCGTTCAAGCCCACCATAAATCTCATTTAGCAGGAGATACAAAATCATTAAGAAACTTGAATGCATGTTCAAGCATGCTTTATACATGATTCAAAATGCTTTTTGATTTCCTTTGCAATGTTTATTTTTTATTTTCTACAGTAAGTCGTATGTATGAAATAAAACTGACAAAAAAACTAGAATACCTCAAATTGGTATATTTTATCATGAAATTATGTTTTCAATTGCTTATCGCAGTACAGGAGTTGAAGACAAAGCAGGAAGAATTGGATCAATCATCTTTCTAATGAGGCCCTCAATGCTCTTTTCTCTACTCTTAATTAACTTTTGTTGAATGCTTTAGTGATTATCTGGTGTGTGAAATGATTGTATCATTTTAGATTTTAAGGTGTCTGTTCTTCCAAACCATTCACTTTTATGATCTTACATAAGTTGATGTTTATTAATTGAATGCCGTTATTTGGACGTGCCTGTAATGTTTCTAGTACTTAAGTGCTATCGTCTAACTGATTAATTCGTCAAATATTTGCAGCTCGAAGAATTGGGTTCATAAAAGAGGGAAAATTTTTTTGTCCGGACTCCTAACATAGCTCTACGTGCGGATTTAAATAATATGACGTGATGTGTGTTATATTGCGGAGGTTATTTTGGGGTTATTGAAGTGGAACCACGTAAGTTATTTAGGGGTTATTGAAGAAAAAATTATGCATTGCACTTCAATAACGTAGAAATAATCTCTGCGATTCAACTTTAATAACGTCGAGGTTATTGAAGTGAAATATATGAGTTTCTCCTCAATAACCCAGAAATAACCTCCACGGTGTTATTTCAAGGTTAATAAAGTGAAACCGTAGAGGTTATTTCGGTGTTAGTTCGAGATTATTTCGAGGTTATTGCGTAGTTTGCAGTTTCACCTTAATATTTTTAGGTGAACAGATATAGCACACATGGCGGTATAGTATTTGGAGTCCACATTTAGAGTTATGTTCGAAGTCTAGACAGAAATTTCCCTTGAAAGTGGGAAGAATAAGGGGATATTATATAGGAAATTGAGAATTTTAGCTTTCAAGGTGTCATTTTAATAACATGATTTAATCAGCTAAATTTTGGTACCAATTTATGTGAAGTAGTTATGTATATTTCTTGAATAATAACGAGTGTGTAATGTTTTCATGAGTTATATTTTGGGATTTGAATTGCTTGGTTAACTCTTTAGGTGAAGTTAAACATTTCATGAGTAATATTTTATGAAGTTAAACATGCTCGCTCTTTGAGATGCATTCGTTTGGATGGGCTGCAGAAATAAATAGTGAATTGTAAACTATTAATGCATTGATATATATGGCTATAAATGTGGCTAAGCAAGTAGTTTTGCGTGATATTCATATGAACCTGTATTTTGAATCATTTTAAATTTATCTGAGCTTAACAGCTAAAAACTAAAGTCCACTGAAATTAAATTATATCATTCATGTAAAATATTATCGCTAAGTTGCTACTGCTCATACATCATTAATTGTCTTCCGCTATTATCGTTATCGCGTCTACCATCATTGTCGCAATTTGTCAATTGCCTACTACCATCACCATCACTCGACTCGGTCATCGGCCGTCCATCGTGCTGCTTAGGGCTGTCAATTTGGCTCGTTGTTCATGAACAGCTCGTGTTTAGCTCGTTAAGCAACTCATGTTCGGCTCGTTCGTTAAGTATAACGAGCCGAACACGAACAAATTTTTAAGCTTGAAATGCAAACATTAATGTCTTCTTTTATATATATTTGATCCAGATTTAAATCCCACACTTTACATCTATTTTTCTAAATTTTAGTTTAACGAGCCAATTTCGAGCCGAACAAGAGCCGAACACGACACAAACACGAATATTTAAATCGAGCCGAACACACACTGTTCACGAGCCGATTTCGAACACGAGCTATTTCGAACGAGTCGAACACGAGCCAAGCCTGAGCTCGCTCAAGCTCGGCTCGTTTACAGCCCTAGTGCTGCCCACTGTTGCTGATAGCCTGTCGGCCTCAAACAAAATAATATATTTTAAAATATATTATTTTTATCAACTTCAAATAAAAAAAAAATTTGTCTATTTTACAGCGAATTAAACAACTAAAGTATTTTAACAATATTTTAACTATAGCACTCTTATAAATATTTTACATTAAATTTTATTTTCAGCAAACCAAACAATATGAATGAAGATATTAATGGTTGAAAATGTTTATCATGTCCAGAATTTATAGTTAGCCAGCCATTTGAAGCAGAGATTAAATGTAAATAACTGTAAAATAAATATATTTTGCTTCAGCAAAGATGTAAAGAAATGTTTTAAGCCAGTTGTACTTATAAATTAAGCAAAAAGGCATATTTATACCACATAATTCATTATACATCATATTTGGTCAAGCTAATTTCCCCTAAACTACCAAGGCGCTCAAAAAGAGATAACCTCTGTGGGAACAGAAGGAAGCCTTCTTATTCATTAGAACACCATCTTTAATATAAAAATGAATTATGAATAGAAAGGATGTCATAGAACTCCTTTATTTCCATTAAAAAATCTGCAATATCAATGTTTTTTAATCATTC